>NW_017306650.1:1228741-1240173 GCF_000935625.1 Nanorana parkeri | reverse complement strand
ATGGATATATATATACTCCACATATGCTATATATGTGTCTGTATGCATGCATAATATACAGTGGATATCCAATCCAATTAAGGGAGCAGAATCAGGGGAGGAAAATAAAAAAATGTCAATGCATCAGTAATAATGATGGGAACATCTCCTTCAAAATGTAATCCATAAGGTATACAAGTGTTTATATTAGTTGCTGGAAAGGTAAGTATATCTACACTTTTTTTACAGGTGAGCTAAAAGTGTCCCTCTGTCTGTTTGCTGGGTTTTTCTGTCCTGGAAACGCCTGTTCCCCTTACTTATTGTCCTGTTTATCACAGAAAGTGAAAATGTGGGAAATTTCCCCAGTTGGATTCTACTGGGTCAAACATAACACCTACTGTAACTAATAGGGTTTCCGGCTCTTCCCCACCCTATTGAAATAAAAAAATGGAGAATGAAATACAGTATATATGATATATTATTTAACCAAACAAATTACAGTTTGAAAAAAATTACAAAAAATGTGTAATATTGTCTAATCATTATGGCTGCAAATGACTTGTCCCTTTCAAATATTAAACCATTTCTTAACATCACTTTCCCACACAACTGTCCATTTGGCGCTAATTTATTGGCAAAGTCTCTTTTGCCTACACAAGAACAACATATAATTAGCTGTATTAGTTATATCTTTCCCTCCCTGATTTGGGCTAAATGTTACATATCTCATTCAGTAAGACATAAGAAAGCACACAGCTGCCAAACATTCTACTTATCCCAAAAGCCCAGTATTAGTCACCGACACCACCTCCAGTAACAATCTGCAGATCTGCTCAATACTCTGATTCCCACACTCTTTCCAGGTCCCATTGGATGACCTGCTGTACTGTCATCATCTGTTCCTGGAAACATTATTCTGTCCCATACCTTAGCGTACCCTAGAGAGATCTTCCATATGATACTCTACTTAGTACATACATAAAACATTTATACAACATGCAGTTTCTAACTTTAAAAAAATTAAAAAGATGCTGCTGGAGACTATTTAAGAAACTTTGACTTTCATCAATTATTTTTAAGTATTCTCTGCAGACCAAACAAATAAATGCACTTTGCAGCTATATGTAGCTATATGTAGCTATATGTTACAACCTGATTTGCAATCTCCTTCAGATTTACCACCAGCCATATAATGTGAATGTCTTCTTCACTGGATGTAAATTGAACAGTGAAGCCTTCCGCTACATATTTGTTTTCAAATCTAAAAAAAATTAACAAGCATGGACATCTTAAAATGAACCTGGGACCAGGCTATTAAATTTTAAGTAATTCTGGGGTGAGCTGAGCTACTGAGAGAATTACCTGCAAAAATGTATTGCTTCTGAACTGACATTTGAGGATGAATTGCTCCACAGTGCCTGCAGCTACAGAGAACAATGAGGTTATGTGTTAGTGCCTGTTAAGAATATGCAAATACATGAATGTCAATGAACTAGCACAGGTTCACTTTAAAGTATGTCTAAACCCAATAGCAAAAATGTAATTTATTGCAGCTTATCAGTCCTTAGATGTTGTGGCTGCATTAGGTTTTTTTTCAGGCTAAATACATTTGTTGCAAGTACAGAAACATACCTTTTGATCCTCCCAGAGTCTTGTGTCCTTGTAACTTCCTGTGCACCAAACTGAAAATCTCAAACAATGTTATAATTTCCCAACTATCTTCTGTGAACTACAAAACTCCTCGACCTATCAGGAACAGGTTGAAAATAAAGGAAAACAAAGCTTGAAAAATACGATGAATGCAACCATAACAGCTAAAGACTTATAAGCTACAAAATATTAGACCAAATCTATGAAAGCAGGAATCAAAACTGTAACCCTAAGGGCCCATTCACACCACCTCCAGATCACCTCCAGACCAGACCAGATTATTGCTGGACCTAAAATGCATCCCAATGTATCCCTATGCTCTTCTTGGCCTCCATCTCACAGCATCGCTGTCAATTCCAGACCAGACCAGAAAAATACTGCGTGTCACATTTTGTCTGGTCTGGAATGCACCGGAAATAGCACAAACGCGTCAAAAATGCACCGGAACGCAATGGGAAAAATAAACATTTTTTGGGGCTGGTTCGGATGATCTCATCACCCCTGTGGAGAGAGAGAGATTTGTGAAGATAGGAACCATGATGGCTGAAGTGGACACCAAATTCTTTGTAGACCTTGTGGAAGCCTGTCCAGAGCTGTATGATTTGAGGTATGGGCAATATAAGAACAATAATAGGAAGATGGACAAGTGGAGAGGCATTGCTGTCCAGGTTGTCCCTGGGTATGATGATTTGAGCAGCTCTGAAAAGAACAACTGTGGTAAGTCCATTTTTCTTATGTGCAAGCATTGTGCTGCTCTTTTTTTGGCTGCAGAGGTCCCCCAGCAAGACCTAAAATTGAACGCATCAAAAATGCATCAAAAACGCAATGCAGTGCGTTCCAGATCTCGTCCAGAAAATGGTGTGAACCTGCCCTGACGGTTATAAATGCACATAGCATTTTTTGTTCTATTTATTGGGAGATCAAAGGAAGGTGAGAATGTGATGATGATTTACAGCTGAGCATCAAAACAAACCTGTTGCTTTTCCCTTCATGTGCATAGCACAGGTTTGCTGTAAAGAAAATGGACTGCAGCAACTCACAATCAGCAAAAGAGACAGATAGTAAAAATAACCTGTCATTGTTAAATAGCAATTAATATGAACTTCGCCAAACATTCACTGTAGGTTCCAGGTGCATGTGTTCCAGGTACATGTGTTTTGAATGCCAGTGACTTATTAGCCACCAGTGCATGTTTGGTGAAAGTCACCTTCTCTGCTTTATAAATATGCCCCTATGCATGTTTATCTAAATGTTCACACTACCAGTAGTACATTTTTATTGAAAAATAAGCAATATTTGATTTTTTTTGTGAACCAGCTGAACACTGCAGCAATTTTATTTTAATGAGTTTTAAAATACTGCTTCGTTTATATGAAAAAATAAATAAATACTGTTTTATCCACCACTCTTCTGGCTGTCATGAGTTGTAGAAAAGAAATATGTATTCAGTTTCATTACTTCTTGATGATACATGCTGATTTCACATATAGCTTAAGCAGCACACTTCTTCCACAGATTCATAATTTCACCTTCACTTAATTAGGTTCATCCACCATACATTCCATTGCCCGGGGTCATTAAACTGCAATGGCAGGAAATTATATCATCATTGTATGGATGAAATGCATACCTAATTAGGGAAGATCTGTAATGCTAACTAACAGTATTGGAATTTGGAAGGATTGTATTGTCATTCAATAGAAAATGCATCACGCTGTGGCCTATACATCATTTGACTTCTGTGTGCTTCTTAAATTATTATTGAATTCTGTTCTGAACATTTGTTACATAATAGCCAACAAAACACACACCAGATACTTAATAAACCAAAGGCATATGTTTTTAAATGGTGGTAAATATGAAATTAGTGGCAGCAATATTAATTGTGGTGGGTTGTACCTTACTAAGGATGAGCTTTGGTTTTGGGCTGAACATGAATTACAACCTGAACCTAAATCGTTCAAACCCAAATCAGTTTTGAAAAATGGTGAACTAATGCAGCTGTTTTATGCTGTTGTAACCTGTTACCAATAATGCATTTCCAGCCTCTGCAATGTGGTCAGGTGACTTAAAGGGGCCAATAATTTTTCTTGTGTTTCAACCCCTCCCTATAAAAGTCAGGGCTCCCACAAGCCTTTTGTCAGTGTGTGTTGGAGAGAAATGGAGTAAATAGGGAGAGCTGACAGAATGTTTGAATGGAGAGATTGTTGTTGCTATACTGTACAGTGCTGCTGAAACGTGCTATATACTCTGAAGTGGTGCTTTACACAGTCCGTGTGTGTTGGAGAGACCTGGGGTAGGTAGGGAGAGCTAAAAGAGTGTGTGCAGGGTGAGATAATTGCTGCTACACTGTAGCATGTTGCTGAAAAGTGCGATAACCAGTGCTGCATTGTGCCACATTACAGTAAATTGCAGTGCGGTGGGCTACATAATGTGTACCTCCTGGTGTTTACTGTGCTGTATTGTGGACTACATATTATTGTGTACCCCCCTCAGTGTGCAGTGCATATACCTAACAGTCCTTTTTTTTAGCTCTATCTTTTTGAATGTGTCAGCAACTATGTCACTTGAGGTGTAGCTGTTTGTTTTTTTATACAATTTTATTTAATTTTTTTACTTTACTTTAGGTTAAAAACACAGAAAATGGACTGAACTTTAGTATTTTAGGGTTGGGGTTTAGTGTTTTACTTGCTTTTTTTAATGATAATGCTCAGGTTGCATTGTCGTCCATGCCCATGTATTCTTCAACACAGCAAAGATGGCCTTACAATGATAAAATATTGTTTAAAAAAAAACGCATAAAAAACCTACTACCTCTGCAAGAAGAACCTCTATTTTTCACTTTAGGCCTGGTATGGGGGTGATTTGAGCAGCGGTCTGATATGGCTGCCATGCACCCTTGAGGAGAAGGGGGGAGAAAATGGCATATTAGCATCAGCTGTTATACCTGCCAAAATGATTTGTATGTCTGTTACTCCAAGCGTAACATTTGCACAGCTCTGCCACAGAGCACCATCCTGCCTGGCAGGGAAGAGGGCCTGACCTGAGTAAGTGTATTCCCAGCAGCGTGACATCATGTAAAAAAGTCGAAATAATATGTTATTTTAGTCTGATTTCTAATTTAAAAAAAACAATATATTAAAGACTGATGTAATTAACTTCTTTTGAAAGAGCAATTACACATTTCTTGTATTTGATGATTTTTACAATTATCTTGTTATGAAGATAAATACATGAGTGTAATATACAGTATTTTATTACCAGTTTTCAAATCTGGGAAAAGAACTTAAAGACACTAGAGATGTGTTGAGTTTATCAGTGTTGTAGTTTAATAAAACAAGAAACCAAAACTGTTTCTGAACATCTGCTCCTATCATTAGCTATTAATACCATTTTCTCATGAGTCTGTTAATCATATTGTCCCCTGGATGAATCCCCAGTGTAGGAGAATGAGGATATCATCATATGGGAAGATTTAAATCGGGTTAATCCTTTTCTTATATGAATTAACTCATTACAATTTTTATTGATTTCACCCCTTCATCCTGTTTATGGGTGTGATCATGAAAGATTTGCGTTTTATTTCCAAGTTCCTGAAATTTGGATACTGCCTTTTTTTCAAGATTACATCTATTTTCTTATAGATTTTCCAGGTTTCTGAAACCATCAAGATGTCTTTTTTTCACATGTTTAAGTTTGTAGATTTGTTTCACCCAGAAATCTATTCCTTTTCAAAACACTAAAGCTTTCCTGCATTGCAATAATATAACAAATGCATTGTCTGAGTTTTGTTTTTTGTTTGTTTACAATTTTAGTTCAAGTCCCCAAACCTAAACAAAATACAGAAATATGTGGGAAGATATGAAATGCGTTGCGCAAGAGGAACTAAGAATATTTCTTAACTAGAAGCATTGTGCAATAAAATATTAAAGGTTCCTTAAAACTATAAAGAAGTTTATCTGGCCCTATGCAACCCTTGTGATCTCTACCAAATGTGTGTTGCTATCTAATAGGGTAGATTTAATAAAGGAGTCATTCAGCTTAGTAAATAATGTGAATCCACGTTCCCTTTAATCATCCAATGGGAGTTTACTGGGTGATAGGCCCTGGTAAAGTTAGCTTATTGAAATTGCAATTGTATCATATTTTTTTTTTAATTCATTAAAAGGTATTTTTATCTGCCCAATCTGTCTTATTTTGTAATATGCAGTGAAGCCACATTTGGCAGCACAAGGCACAACTGTTCTCCAATCCTACTTAGTTATTAAAGCTTGTTATAATAACACTTTTTTATTTAAGAAAATAACTTTCTCAGTGCCTGTTCATTCCAGATGCGTTGGGCTGCCTTACCCTGTTTCCTATTAAAGTAGTTTATTAAAAAGTAGGAAATGCTGTATTTTTTTTACTGCAGCATTTTACACCAAAATAACTGAATGAAACGAAAAGTTGCTTTGTGACATTTTAATAACATAAAAAAGTGCATTGCACCACTTCCTTCACAGAGCACACCTGTGGCTGCACGGTAGTGTGTGCTGCCGGTATAAACAAGCCTTAAGTCCCCGTTCACACCTTTGCGTTTAGTGAACAAGTGCATATTTCCGCAAATTCATAGAACACATAAAAAACGTGCAACATGCTTGTGCTGCCATTACTTGTTAATGGCACCCTAAAAGCAGCAGGGAAAATGCTATTTTTTTCCCACGCATTAACACACGTTAGATGCACACCAATGCATGGTGAAAAAAAAACGGGGTACACCTGTAGAAAAATCTGCTACATGAGCTAGTTTACCGCATTTTTTGTGTGGGCGGCACCCATTGTAATCAATGGGCAACTCATGGCAAACATGGGAAAAATGCACATGAACACGTTTGTTCAAGGGGTAAATAGGAAATAAACGTCCTGAATAAAGTATATGAATGTAGTTCCTGTTACAGTATAGCTTAACTGTTAGGACTTCCTAAAGCAGAACTCCAGGAATTTTGTATTAACCCTTGCAGTGGGGCTACCCCGCACTGCAAGGGATAACTGCTAGTTTGTGTCTAGGTTAAAAAAAAAGCAAAGTTATACTCACTCAAACTGCCAAGCCAGCGAATGTCTCTCCCCCTCCTCTGCAGAGGTCTAAGGTCCAGTAAATCATCATGTCTATACACTGTCCATAGACGTGAGAATGCTAAGGAACATTCTAATCTGCTGCAGAGAACGCAGTGACTGGTGGCTGGCTCAAAACTTTGGGTGAGTATATCTGTTATTTTAGCAACTGGCCACAAACAAGCACTTAACCCTTGCAGTGCAGGGGTAGCAGCACTGTAAAAGTTAATAATACAATTCCTGGCGTTTTGCTTTAAGCTGCATGTTTAGAGATTCATCCTAAAAATCCATGCTTCGGAAGTGGGGAAAAAGGGGACCGCCAATAAATGTTAAACAGAAATATGAAAATCTATTGAAGGGAATTTTGTCTTTTGCCAAATTCTCTTGTAGATGTGTGGGAGGTATTAAGAATGCCATTCCTATATTTGCTTATCAATTTACAGAGCTTGATAAGTTACTGATAGTGTGGGTCTGCTGTGGTTTCTATGAATAAGTTGTCATTTCTCTGCACATCCTACTACAAAGGGCATTTACTTCCCCAGAATATTTCTAATTAAAATTGAATACAAAGAAAGCAGAAGAAGAACAAATTCAGTTCACAGCCAGGGTCAGGGTCAAAGAGGGCACAGCTTGGGAAACAATTTTTTCTGGTAGGGTAAAAACTTTTTGTTTGTTTGTTTGTTTGTTTTGGGTAGAGCAGGGAAGGCTTAGAAGAGCTGACAGTATGGCTTAGCTGTCTGTGTCTCTCCTAGGTAGATTGGCATCTCTGATTTGTCCTGGTGACCCTTACCAACTAAACAAAGTGATGGGAAATACGAAATGTTAGAGTTGTCACCAGAACAAGAGATAAGGGGAAATCTTTAATGGGGGCATCTGTTTAACCCTTTCACTGCCAACGACATATGCCGTATGTTGCTGGCATCAAGGGTGTCGGCAGGTAGAAGGGAGAGAGGCCAGCGAACATCCATTTGTAATGTATAGTTTATATAGCAGGTTCTTTATCTGGTGGCATAAAGAAACTGGACGCTGTCTTTTTAAATAATATACTGTATTGTGTGCGGAATTGCAGCATTTGGACATATTAAAGTTTTTCAATCAATATTCCCTAACAGCGATTTGCATCTTTATACATCTCACCTTATTACAGAAATGTTTGGTCAGATAGTATCTAGCCAGTATGGTGTGAATGTGTGTGGTCTGGACTGGTGGGTGTTTATGACAACTATGTCTTTTTTTTATAAATTGGTGAAAGGATTTATCAGTCTGATATACAGTATGTGTAATTTCGTATTAGTCATCCTTTGTTAATAAATACTATTCCAATTATGCCATTGATGAGTAAATATCTGTATTCACCTTCTTTGTGACTAGTTTCTTACCATGGTGTCTTCCCTCCTTCCCCAGCTGGCTGACCGGGTCATCTCTCTGCCTATTGTACTTTCTCCACCTATGAGTAAGTTCCTTGCCATAACATTTGCATACAGCATCCCTGATTGCCTTCTAATATTGCCCTCCCTCTCCTAGTGGTGCTGTACAGGGGACTGCAAAAGGCTCATACCAGAACAAATGCAGGTGTTTACATTAGTTTAATAATTAAAAAAAAGCATTTAATAATTGATTAATGAATACAGAGCTGCCTTAATATATGTCTTTTAAATAAATGTTTTAAAATTTTACTAACCCTTGCAGTGGGCCTACCCCCGTACTGCAAGGGTTAACTGCTCGTTTTGGGTTAGGTTAAAAAAAAAGCAAAGTTATACTCACTCAAACTGCCAAGCCAGCGAATGTCTCTCCCCCTCCTCTGCAGAGGTCTAAGGTCCAGTAAATCATCATGTCTATACACTGTCCATAGACGTGAGAATGCTAAGGAACATTCTAATCTGCTGCAGAGAACGCAGTGACTGGTGGCTGGCTCAAAACTTTGGTTTTGGCTTGTTCTTAGACCGGTCCCAAAAGCCTCTCTCCCCCTGCTCTGAAGCGGTCTAAGGTCCTGTAAATCATACACAGTGAATGGATGTGAGGACGCTTAGGAAGATTCAGGATGGAGGGAGCACCATGACAGCTGGCCAGCTTGGAGCTTCAGCTGAGTATAGCTTTGTTATTTAAGCACCTAGACAAAAACGAGCACTTAACCATTGCAGCGCAGGGGTATCGCCATTGCAAAGGTCAAGAAAAAGTTTTCCTAGGCATAAATGAGAAAGATAATATGCTGTCCATGTTTTATAGTTTATAGTAGCTATACTCTATAGTAGTTTTATACTCTATAGTATTAACTAGGGATGCACTGATATATCGGCCGCCAAAACATATCAGCCGAAAATTGCACTTTTGGCATAATGCCGAAAATGCCATTTTCTGGCTGATACAGCAGTGCATCCATTCTTTCTCTCCTCTCTGCTGGGCGCTGCTCTGTGTCCAAGCGGGGAGGAGATAAACTGTCACTGGCGGCCGAGCTCTGCGTGAGAAGAGCGCTGTGAGCGGCTGGCATCTCTCCTCCCCGCACTGCTCAGCCTCCTGTCACAGATCGGCAGAGCGGTGTGTGAGCGGAGACAACCAGCACTGTCACAGAAGGCTGAGCTCCGCTCGTTCAGCCTCCTGTGATAGCGTGTCAGGAAAGAGAGCGGTGCAAACACTCAGCGATCATTGATCGCTGAGTGTTTGTAAATAATTGAGGACAGAGTATGTTTACGGTGTCCTCAATTATGAATATATGGGAAGTGATCTACATCACCTCCTGTTCATTCATGATTGTGGTTATAGTAAACATACTCTGTTCTCATGTTATGAATGAACAGGAACACTCAGTATAGAGGATTCCTGTTCATTTATAACAGGGGATGCAGAAAAAGAGATTGAGGACTCAATGTCCTCAATCTCTGTTTCTATTTTAAAAGGGAAATATCAGGGGTTTAGACCCCAAATATTTCCCAGAAGCCCCTAAAAGTAAAGTTAAAAATATAAAATATTAAAATAAAAAATGAATAAATAAATATAAAAAAATTAAAAGTTTATAAAAATAAATAAAAATAAAATTTGAAAAAGTAAAAAAAAAAATTCAGTTTTGGCCTGACATTTTTTTATTTTGGTTTCGTTCCGGTTTTGAAATTTTCATTTCGGTGCACCTCTAGTATTAACAGTTCATTTTCTAATATCTTTGATTTCTTGGCTTTGAATTGACATCACCTAGAGAGGAATCATGCATTCCCATAGTTTATGAATATTATATTAACAGGGTTTCTTTTATCTAAATTTATCCTAAGAGACATTCACTTCCTTCCAGTGTGGAGCGGTTAATCCACAGCTGTGTCAGCCAGGAGACTCGTGCTTTCGGTTTCAAGTTTAGATTAAAAACATGTGTCTGCCCTCTGCTTAAGGCTTTGCACAAATTGTTCTTAGTTTTCATTTTGACTTCAGGACCCAGACAGGCTCTTTGGCTTTCCAAACTGCCGCTGAGATACTCTGATTTACCACCCAAGTGGGCTTTTAAAAATAGAAATTATAGATGATTCACTTTTCTTCAAGCATGAGAAGATACACAAATGCACTCCTATTTTGTTTTATGTCATGTATTTTCCTGTACTTACTTAGATGATCCTTTTCTGTTTACTTAAAAAAATAAGCAAGTTGTCTCCACAAAATTTTCATAGAATGTAGTAAACAACCACCAGACATTGTTGCAATTATTGTTAATTCACACATTGTCATAAGATTTATAACAATAATGTTCATTTTATTACATAATAATGCTTTGTCCAATCACAAACCCTTCTGGGTCATATGGACTGTAGGGATGAGTGAATGTGTCTGGGATCGGTTTGTTGGGCGTTTATCCCCACCCATCACAAAGTCCAAATATTGTGAACTTTTATATTACAGATCATTTGTTCTTCTGTTACATGTTTATTGTGTATTTTATAGCAGCTTTTTGCGCAGTTGTCTTTTTGAGGGGTGTTTTTGGGCTAATAGAGATTGGACAGCATGGTGAGGTTAGAAATGATAGTTTCATGACAATACTTTGATGAACTAAAAAGTGACAATGTCCTAGTCTCATCACACAACTATTACTAAACCTTTTTTTGGAAGCAATCACAGATTGCCTATACAATTTTAGAGTTTATTCCTAGGTATAATAATGTTGGCTGTCAATCTTCTTTTTGGTGGGCTTCCCTAGCATCCTTAGCAGTTTGTCTTACCCAGGTGGCTGCGGCAGCCAATCTGCAGGGTTAAAGTGAATGTAAAAACCTTAGGAAGTAGGAACAAGTTGCTATTTCACATGTTGCAGACTGGAGTAGACAGTAGAAGCCTTTTCCCCTATTAATTAAAAATATACTCTGCAGCAAGTTGTTGTTGCTGGGCAGGCAGCTCAGCTTTACAAAGGTGCAGCCAGTCTTCTCAGATACTTATACATGAAGAGTATATTTTTTAAACTTGAGAGCAAACAGTTATCATTTGGCAGCAAACAGTTGTGATTGCGGCATGTGGTACTGGTGGTACAGGTTGTGGTGATGATGGTGATGTCCATGGAAGTATTTCGACCAACAACCGGGGAGGTTACTGACAATATAAAGTACCTCACATGACCAGCATTCTTCCCAATGCCACAGTGAAATCAGCCAGTGGCGTAACAACCGAGGGGCAGGGGGGGCACTTGCCCCGGGCGCAGGACTGAGGGGGGGGCGCCGTCACGACCCCCGCTAAACGAGCCCCTGGCT
>NW_017306650.1:1211496-1223038 GCF_000935625.1 Nanorana parkeri | reverse complement strand
CCCCCCCACAACCAGGGTCCAGGAAGCCCCCACTGACCACTAGGCTAAGGTAAGGTGACACATTTTTTTTAAAATAAAATCCGGGGACATTTTTAAATGTCCCACGGGAACATAAAATAAAAACCTTTTTTTTTTAATACTACTCACCTGATTCCTGGATCCAGTGTGGGAGACGGGAGGCTGCGCTTGTTGTTGGATCCAGGAATCAGGTGAGTATTAGAAAAAAAAAAGTTTTATTTTATGTTCTATTCTTTTGTGTGTGTGTGTGTGGGGGGGTGTACACGGACAATGATGGCATGCTTGGACTTGTAGTTCCTTAGCTGATATATATGTGTGGGGGTGGGGGTACAGTTCTAGTGGATGTTTATATAATATGGGGGGGGGCGGAAAAAAAAATTCTGCCCCGGGCGCCCATAACTCTGGTTACGCCACTGAAATCAGCATCAGGAATTTGATAAAACTAGACTCCTTATATAGGGAATATATTTTTTTAATACAAGCAAAGATTTGTCCACAATGTAAATAATATTGCTAGATTTTGCCTGGAAGATACACCTTAAATCCTTTCAGTGTCTTATCTAGGGTAGTATTCTATAGGTGATTCTGTCCATAGATTTTAGGCACAATGTTGAGTGCCGTAAGGTGATGTAGCCACTGAAAGATATACCCTTTATAGGCAGATATATAATGAAAAACTGGACTTTTCTTTAAGCTTCCACACATGTTTGTAGTTGAAGGGTGGTAAAAAATATGTAAAAAGGTAAAAAACATTTTCTAATAAGGGGTAAGATTTTCTTTCCTGACGCCAATCCATGGCAGCATACAATGGGTATGGCTCCACCCCCCATTGTATGCTGCCATGTATTGGCGTCAGGAAAGGAAAATTACAGATAGGTAAGTATACAATTTTCCGTAATGCTGCCATGTATTGGCGTCAGCAAAGGAAAATTACCGATAGGTAGGTATACAATTTTCCGTAGTATATATTTCCCTGCTTAGCCTTTGCCTTTCCTCTGACATCCATTATAACGCACCTGTTACTGTAGTGGTGTATATCAGTTAGTAGACCGGCTGAGATTGTGGAAGGGGAACACTACAGTCATATTTTTCAAGAACTATGGGGAAAGAAGTGTTTCGGTCTGTATTGTTTCACGGAAAGCAAGCACCAACAAACCAACCCTGAAGTTTGAACCTAAATGGCTTATAATTTAGGTTTATAATATGAATAATTTGACTTTAGCAGATGTTTTTATACATAGGGTCACTTGCTCCAGAGAGTAATAAACACAGTAACAAGGACCTGGGTACTTATAAAGTTTATAAAGAAATATTTAAATGATCAGCTGAATATATTTTCCTTTGAACTGGAGATGGGTAAAGTAAGCCTGTCACTTTGCTCATTCAGTGCAAACTAAGATACAGTTTATTTTGCTGATGCACCTTCTCTGTTACTAATAATCACCTTACCTGAGCTCACCAGCAAACCTGTTGGTCCGCCGCAGCCATGAGTAAAAATCTCTGTGTTCAGTGTTGTCTGTGGTGGAGTTTACGCAAGGCTAAAGTCCTTCTCACTTCCCCCACAGGGCTTGGGCGTGGTGATTGGTAGGATACTGTAATTTGGGAGGTAAAGGCAGGGCAGCCATCAGGAATTTTGGGGCCCCTTACACGGCTTTAGGCCGGGCCCCCCCCCACCGCGCCGCTGGACGCAGGTCTTAGTGACGTGCTGGACGCAGGGCTTAGTGACGCACTGGACACAGGACCCACCTGAGAGTGACCCTGCAGAGCCCACCATAGATGCTGCACAGCCCATCTGAGACTGTCTATGGTGGGCTCTGAAGGGGTCTCAGGTGGGCTGGTCAGGGCTGCATCCCTCCCATCCTTTCCTTCCTTCCTTCCTAGCTCCTCATACCTGCACACATGGCCTCGTCTGCCGCCGGACCAGCCAGAA
Source organism: Nanorana parkeri (assembly GCF_000935625.1). Lineage (NCBI taxonomy): Eukaryota > Metazoa > Chordata > Amphibia > Anura > Dicroglossidae > Nanorana > Nanorana parkeri. Next base: position 1,221,090 of record NW_017306650.1, on the reverse strand, counting down.
GTGACGTCACGTCACTACCGTGACATCACTTCTGGCCAGTCTGACATCAGACGAGCAGCGTCGCTGATGGGGCCCCTGTTGGCTGCCCTGAGTAAAGGAGAGTGCTGCATGCTTTCCCATACTTACAAGTACCAGGTATTTCACAGGACTCTATCTGGTAAACAGTGAGGTAGTGGAGTACGGTGAACAAAATTCTCTGAAAGGAGGCGGCTGGCTATCAGGTGAACCTGCTACTTTGTCCTCAAAGAGACCCTGTCACTAGACCTTCCTTTTTAACTTCCTGGAAGTGTCAGTTACTGTCTGTGCCAGCCTCTGTCCCTGCCCCTGCTGCTATGCTAACATACAGGGGGAAAAGAAAAACAATAAAGGAGAGAACAGAGCACCACGACCTAGCGCAATAAATGGTTGTGGCGCTCTGTTCTCTCCATTTTTGTTTTTCTTTAGCACACACTTCGGACACCCTGGTCGGATTCACTTGGAGCCGCACACCAGCACACGACATCCAATCTTTTTCCTCCGAAGAGCGCTCAAAACATTGGGCTTTCCTTTCATAACTTTGTACATAACATACAGGGGGAGCCTGCACAGCTACTTGTTAGCAAACATTGGGATTTAAGGCAAGATTAGAGATTTATTATCTGTGCACCCATTAAATAATTAAACACAAGTGCCAGTTGGAGTAGAGGTGTTTGTGCACAGAAAAATGTAAACAAAGCATAAGCTGATTGTAATATGTGCAGAGCAGAGGAGGTGTCACTCCTGGCATTATATATTGCTCTTCTGTGTGTGAGCTCCTACTATCATCTCAACCTCTTTGCCCTGTCATCAAATAAATGAGAGACTGTTCACTTCAGTTAGCCTCAAATGTAAATGAATGATAGCAGGGGAATACTACCTGGGCTGCTGATGTCACATCCAACATGGTTGCACCCAGCAGCAGTCTGAGGACTGCTTAATATCATCATATCATCAATAATTACAACAAGATTAAATGCACAGAACAAGGCAATTTACATAGTTACATAATTAGTCAGGTTGAAAAAAGACACAAGTCAGCTGAGTTATAAATTTGACCTAAAATACACACATGTCCATTTAGGTCTTTAAGTTAATATTGCTCAATTATATAAAACTTGCTCTACAAGGGGTTTTGTTCCATAGAGATATAATTGGAGGAACAGCCCAGCTATTCTTTCAGCATGCTGAGAATATGAAGTCAGATGTCATGACCCACCAAACTACATTCAGTTCAGACAGTCTACTGTTCTGTCAGACGCGTTTTGCTGTCTGTTTCCTGGCGCTTGACTGGTGACAAGGGAAATATCAGAGACAGTTAGAGGATTTTAGTAAGCAGGTAGCATTCTGCAGCTAGTGGAAAACATATGCTCTAAGTTCAAGAGATTTTCATTTTTTTACATAAGCTAAAATGATTCACTTGCCCAGAAAGGAACAGAGAAACATTACTGATGAAGTACACTTTACTCCTGGCCTTCCTTATAAATAAGATGAATGGGTTTTTGTTTCTTTTATGAAAACCAAAAGGCCACCAGACTTCAATCCTAGGGCTTTTCTTGTTCATGCAATCTAAATGTAAACAGCACAGAAATTGGCACTGTCCTGTTTGGGTGGAGAACCATTTGTTCTAACAAATGCCTCCTTTTGGGTTGCTTCGAAGTCACACTTATGTCTTTTCACAATCCATTGAACCAGAGCAACATTAACACATATGCTTAATGTTATAGGATTGGTGCCCTGAGCACAGACCCAAAACATTTGCCTGGCACAGTGTATGGCAAAAACATTTTTTTAGTTTTGGATAGAGTAGGGTAGGATTAGGGCCCTTGTCTGATTTGTACTGCTATCTGTGGCTCAGTTAGAAAACATTTCCCTTACTTTTCTGTACCACAAACAATGCACAAGGGGAAGTGGGGGGAAATCTCCAACAAGGACACAGACAGTAACACAATTCAGACAGAGGTTTTAGCCTTCCCCTTTTCTGCTAAAGTGTGTGTGCATTGCAATGGGAACTCACCTTGACTTCCTGTATGGTACATTGTTGTCCACAGGACATGGAGTAAGTGTAAATCTCACTATTGGAACCCCAGATAACAGTAAAGACCTGACAGTGGTTCTAACCATTCCCACCTCTATTCAAAATCAGACACTTTGGCTTGACATACATTTTAAAAATGGCCTGCAGTGACAAGTGTGGGTTTGCATAGCAATCCAAAGCCTTATGTATTGGGGAATTTGACTGAACATTCCTGTCATGCTGACAACAGGACAAGAAATGTGAGGGTACGTGCGTCATCAGCAAAGAAAGACACAAATAATAATAATAATGGGACAGGGCTTTTAATCTCCTCCCCACTCTACTAAACAAGTGTGCCTTTGTTGTTATCTCTTTTTCCATTAGAGAGATATTATATAATTTCATGCCTATGTGATACACTGCCACTAGAACAGGAAGAGCAGGTAAATCTTCCAAATAGGGACACAGACAGTAAAAAATCCTGACAGAGACTCTAAACCTTCCCCCACTCTGTAAAAAAAAAAAAATGTTTGAGTTAGGCTTCAAAGCCCCTCTCCAGCCAAAAACTATTTTCCCACTTACTTTCAACCCATCCTATTTTTTTTTTTACCTTTTGAAGTCAAACATTCTTACCTGCATGCTGCATCCCTTCTCAAGGTCTCTCACCCCCACCATTTCTGAGTGGGTGAAATGCAAATTTAGCTGTGCGCTGTTGCCTGAGATCACTGGTCCCCCCTCACTCCCCTATACTTGTGTCGGTCCTTCTGCGGATCCTATGAGGACCCCAGCCAAATGACATCCAATAGGAAGTGTCCACGTTATGCAGGCGCTGATGTGGACACCCCAAGAAGGACCCAAGCAGCACGTAAACTGAAGAGTAGAAGTCTCAAGGCTGCAGTGTCACATGACAGGGGTTTAAGGTATGTAAAAAATAGGCTTTTAGAAAGGTTTTTTTTTTTATCCAGCAATCAGATAGATGGGGGTAACAGGGAGGGGTGGGTTAGGATTGATGGCTTTTTTCCTGGACAAGTGCTTTAACCTCTCTACAGCTGATGAGAAATGGAATGTAATATGATAGAGTGAAATTACATTTTCATTTTAAAGTCACTGTGATAATAATCCAATCATCAAAGAAGTATTAATTTTGTTTTTATTTAAAAACAAAATGTTCACAGTGTTTAACCCTAAGAGGAGGAAGATTAGAGGAGGGCATGGGTTCCCAAATTGTAAGTACATTAAATACAGTAGGTTGAAAATGGGTCTGCTTGGATCGACCTGTGTCATCTGGAAAAATTAGACGGCTTTCTGTACCATCAGATTCTCCAGAGTAAAACCATATTTTTTGCTTACTCATCTGAGCTATAAATAATGTAAAAGCCTTTTTGTGGCATTGTAACTGTAACACTCCTGTCGATTGTGGAACCGAGCGTGTCCTCCGCCTGCACACTCAGACAGATGTTTCTAGTTTTCCTAGTTTCTAGGATACAGAACTTGTGTATGTGCTGGATGTCGTAATCATTCTAAATTCTCCTCTTTGCCATAAGTCAGCTTCGTCTTTCCCGGAAATTTCTGTTGGGCTGTTTTCTGCTCTTATTTACTTGTAGATTTTGCTATCAACATAAAAAAAAAATGTCTTGCACATCTGACTCTTTCCTCATGACAATGAACTTATGATTCTTAAAGTGATACTAAACTCAGGAGTTAAATCCTAAAAATGATTTCAAGTACCCTATTAACAAAAATGTATCTTGTTTGTGTATCACTCGGCTGTAGATCCTCAAATCATCTCCGAATTTATGCTGACACTGTCCTTCCTTCTGGAGGGTGGCTACTTTTGTTCCCCGTGGTCCCTGCGTGTGTTGTTAAGTAGCCACTGCTCCAAGCTCACTCCTGTGATGGACCACAATCTCAATACAAATTAGTAAACTAAACATGAGGTTGAACATTAATAAGATACAGACTGTTAGTCACCGCTCTCTGCAGGGATTCCCCCCTCCCCTCTCTATCTTCGTCTAGCTCTGACTGAAGGAACGGACTGAGGAAGGGGTGGGCACAGCTGGCTCTGCCTCTAGAGAGGCAGAACACGCTCTCAATGAGGCAGCGGGGTGGATCCAACAATATTGTTTAGATGCTTCCCGGCTGCAGCGTTTCTTTAACGCTGCAATAGCCTGCTACATGCAAAATTTTGGGTCACAGGAGGACATATTAATATATGTCCTCCTGTGACCCTAAAGAGAACTACTGCAAAAAAAAATATTTGGCCATAGTTCTCTATTAAAGTATTTGGACAATAAACAGGCAATAATAACAATATGCAGGCAACAAATGGGCAATTATTATAATACATAGGTAAATTACCGACAGCAATAGATTAAGATGAGAATAACAATTACAACAGTGACAATCATGACAATAACTGGAGCTCAGTCTGCCTTCCTTTTTCCTCTTCCCTCACCTTTATTCCAGGCCTCCAGGAAGCTGTAGGCAGAGATCGCCATTTCATTCTGGCCATTATTAGTGGCCAGATGGAAGAACTGAAGTAGGAGAGAGCACAGCCTGCAGCCTCGTACAGTTACAGACTTTACTTCTACTTTAAAGTAGTTGTAAAGCCTTAATTTACCAAACAGTCTACTGGCATGTAAGTGAATTTTTATGCTTTATGCAATGATCCAAATAATTAAACTGTATACGTTTTTTTTAACCCACAGTCACGTGACCGCAATTTCCCTCAAAATTGGAACAGTGAGCAGCTGCTGCGTGTGTAAATTATCGGCTTTTATGCCCACTGGGACATGCGTTTTTAAAGTGACACTAAACTCAGGAGTTAAAACTTAGAAATGCATTCAAGTACCCTACCTATTACAAAAATGTATCTTAATTGTGTATTACGTAGCTGCAGATCCTCAAATCCTCTATGAATTCATGCTGACACTGTATTCCTTCAGGAGGGTGGCTACATTTGTTCCCCATGGTTCCTGTGTGTGTTGTAAAGTAGCCATCGATCCAAGCTCGCTCCCTCATTAGACTTCATCTCCGTGATGGAGATTGTAGTTCATCATAGGAGCAAGCTTGGAGTGGTGGCTTCTTTACAACGCACACAGGGACCATGGTGAACAAAAGTAGCCACTCTCTTGAAGAAAGGACAATGTCAGTAAGAATTCACAGTTGATTTGAGGTTCTACAGCCTAGTGATACACAAATAAACACATTTTTTTGTTAATAGATAAGGTGCTTGAATGTATTTTTTTAAGGTTTAACTCCTGAGTTTAGTGTCAATTTAAGGCAACAGAACACCAGCTCTAACAGCAGCTGGTGTAAATGCCACTCCAGCTCCAACGCACATGCATCACCTGCATAGGAGAAGAGAAGTGTGGGGGTTGACAACCCTAGTAGGAAATAATACTGACTCATGGCAATTTAGTGCTGTCAGACTGAAAATGGAAATACATATACACAATGCAATCTGGCAAGATAAGGTACTATTAAATTATACAGAAATCAATGCCAAAAATGCTTTATATCTTAGGTGATTACTTGGATCATAAAAAGAAATGGAAGATTTTTTTTTTTGGTTAAGATTGGTTAATGTCTTATGACTTTTTAAATCCACAAGAAAACCGCAGTGTGTAATCCCAATGGTGAAACGGCTGCTTTGTGGTTTGTCACTAGACAAGTCATGATTCCTAAAAGTGGGAAGAGAACTGGTATAATTCCACAGGACACATGCACCACTGGATACTTTGTGGTGAAGTCATTCCATAAACCTGCTTGTGATTATAAATTGCTGAAAGATGTGGGTAAGGATGAAGTCACTCTGTAACTCTCCCATTCCAAGTACACTCAGCTTTTGGTGTACTCTCCTGGAGACTGGCAGAGAGTTCTATGAATAAGAAAAGCAGTTCTTTGGCATCAGGTATGGGAACTGGTACATTGCTCAGCATAAAATTGCAAATTACTATGATTTCAATCTTACTGTACAAATAACATAATACAACTTGATTATTTATGGAATCTTCAGAGAATATAAGAAAGTAGCAAACCACATCCGTCCTTATGTAATGCAACTAAAGTCCTCGGGGACCCATAACAGCTCTTCATTACCTGCCAAGCACGCAAATGTTATGCCAATTAATACACATTTGAGAGAATGAAAATATACTGTGTCCCTGACTGCCAGTTTGGTAGCATTGGCAAAATAGCTTATCTGTTTTAAAGTTACTGGGCTCCTGTTTAGACTAGACCAGCTCTGCTTTATAAAGGAGGGCCACACAAACAAAGGAGGGCTGATTTGATGGCTTACATTTTATAATGAGAGAAACAGCGGAGGACAAATCACTAGAATACAAATAATTCATATTTTCTGTCCCGTCTTTTTCAATTCCACAAACTTATTACATGAATCCTTTCTGGATTATGTGCCCAATGATTAAATAGTATTTCCACTTTGTCAGTCAGATTTTAGAAACCCTCATAATATGTTTGTTATGTGTTTCCATTCACACAGCATACCTAAAATAATTTGAAATATTATATTTCTTACTTTTCTCTGAGTTTCTTTGAAGCAGGATTACACACAGGATTGCAAGCTATTCTAAACAATTTCAAAGGGACAAATGTGAAAAAAATCTGTTTCCCCACATTAACATACAATGAGGAATCCAAACTTCCAGATCCTTAACAGAACCTTGTTAGGACAGACATTGTTGAAATTTAGATTGGTGGACTCTCAGTGGGAGTAAAAATAGACTTGGATGGTCATATGAAGCTGCATAGCCACCAAGGGGGAAGCATGAAAATACTAAATCTTGCATACTGGAGTTGGGTTTTAACTGGCTGAACTCCGGGCACAAAAATGTTCATTTAACAATAATCCTTAATTGCCAAAAGAATATAAATCTATTTTGTGTGCAACAAATGCCTTTGCAAACCCAGTAATGTATTTGTGAAAGTAGCAGTGACATCCTAACTACTGTAAAAAAAAGCTGTGGGAGGGACCCAGCAGACCCCACCCACTAAAGGCTGCCGGCAGAAAACTACAGGAAGGGGAAGATACAAGACCAGTCAGCCTGCACAAGGAAAGAGAGCAGCAGTGACTGGTCTTTATTATAGGAAGCTTCCGCACTGATGCTGGATTACTGTGCAGATCTGGAAGAAATACACAAAGCACATCAATATCTTAGTACGAATACACATGCCTCTTTTATTTAGATTATTTTTATAATTATAATTATTTTTATAATATTTTCAATATTTGCTTATTCTAGAGTTCAGCTTTAAGCAATTCTGGTGTGGAATTTCCCCTGATATCCTAAAATTCAATAAAAACAGTAATACTGAATAAAAAAAAAAGTTAAAATAAATGCCGATTGACTGTAACTTAAAGAAATATATTGTACTGTACATTTATGAAATAGAAGGACGTACTACAGATAGATTATGAATATAATTTTTACCAGGCTAAGTGTATGTGAAATGGGCAGCCATTGCAATTAAATGTATTGTTTCTGCGTGAAGTCTGCTATGAATATTAGAGAGATTAAATTTAGGATTTGTACTGTAGGGTTACCACATGTATTTTTGCTCTGTGACTGTATTGCAGTTACAGCTCGAATGTCCTTTGGTGAAGGCACTTGCTTAGAGATCACTTGATCCACTACACAATGTGCCTTATATGTATGTCCGCCAATTGTTCCAGAGTGGAAGTTGATCATAGATAATTATATGTCGGTGTGTTGCAGTTCGACTACAGTAGAGCACATTTGCTCCATTCTGTGAAACAAACCTATGAATTTAATATTTAATAAATAAAAAAAATATGTGCATTACAAAGGATTCAGACAAATAATTCTGGTGTAATTGTAACTATAGCACATCGCATTGCTAATGAATTTGCTTCATTGTACTGTCAACCAAACCCCAGAACAATTATAAGCTTCTACTGAAAATCTGGTCAATAGGATCTGGCCTCTCGCCTAATTAATGACCACTCAAATTAATGTCTACTTTGGTCACAGGCAAGGGTGTCCAATCTGGAGAAATTAAATTCTTAGGGGAAAAAAATCAAGCAGCTGAACCTAACCCATGTGAATACTTATTTGCTCTGTTAAGATTTTGACCTTTATCATTTAGTAGAAGCACATAAATATGCCCAGTTGGAGCCAGTTTTATACATTTGCCAAATTGTCCAAATCATGGTTTGTTATTGCTTTTTAAAGACATGATTTCTGGACAGAAGTGTTTCAAAAAACAAAAATATTGGCTTTAATATACTTAAAATGAATTATTGTCTTTCCTTTCTCCATCTCATCATGTAACCCTATTATGAAGTGTTGGCATAGCTGTTGAAATTAGAAAGTATCAGAGGAATGCTGGCTATACTAAGGGGACATAATATTAATTTGTTTTTGTGACTGCGATGCCAATCAACCCAAAAGTCGTCTTTGCAAATAGTCCCATTGCAGTCTGAAAAATATCTTGTCTAAAAAACTAAACAAAGATAAAAAGGAAACTCTTCCAGGAAGATTTGGAAACTCTTAACACTTTCCCATTGAAACTGTCCTGAGATAATTCCTAAGAACTCACTAACTTGATTATTCTTCCCATAATTCCCATAATGTTTCAGGATGTTGTAAAATAGATTGAAATATAGTTTTATTTTTTCATATGTGTTGCATCGTGACTAACAGTGTTGCCACAAAATCACAGGAAGCTGCATTAGGTAGACCTCATTGACAGGCTCAACAGGCATGACTTTCTAGTGGGTCTAAGATAAAACTTTAAGTGCACTTATAACTAAAACATATGTTTTTTAATATAAGGCCATAGTTTTACTTTAGGGCTGGTTTACACCATCTCCAGACCGGTGTGTTTTTTATTTGCACTATAACCGCACACAGTTTTTCCAATGGTTTTAAATTAGGCTAGTTCACACCAATGTGTTCAGTTTCAGTGCTTCTAAAAAAAAGTACAGCGTCAAGCTTTATTTCACACCAGAACGCACTAAAACACGCATATGCAAAACCAATTTTAAAAAACCACACCGAAACACATCAAAAACATACATAAACACATATGTAGAAATGCATTTAGATCTGGTCTAAAGACGGTGTGAACAAGCCCTTAAAGAGAATCTCAACAATAGAAGCTGTAAATAAAAATAGCAGGAAGGGAGTAATAACCAGTCACCAGTACAGCTGATCTTCTCCCTGTTACTTACCATGTTATATTCTGTACTGTTTCTCTGTATGGAGGCAGCCCAGGGGCGGACTGACCATTCGGGCAGTCGGGCACGGACCGAGGGCCCGCGGCCGTCAGGGGGCCCGTCACCGACCGCCCCCTCTCTGCCATCTGCACCCGGTCAGCCCGCCCGCGTCAGATGCGGCTCTGTAATTGCCGGCTGCTCGCTGCTCACGGCAGGTGACAGGTCCCCAGCGGGCTGCACTCTACAATGCCTGATTAGCGGCCCGGATCGCATACAAGGCAAACCGGGCTGGCTGGATCAGGCATTGTAGAGGGCAGCCCGCTGGGGACCTGCCGAGGACCCCCTTGAGGAGCGAGCGGCC
>NW_017306650.1:1203935-1211051 GCF_000935625.1 Nanorana parkeri | reverse complement strand
CCGGGCCCCATAGTGGCCGCCTGGGTCGCTATGGCTATTGTTACGCCACTGTGTGTGTATATATATATATATATATAATTTAAAAAAAATTTTTAATACTCACCTGATCCCTAGATCCACCGACAAACGCAGACTCCCATCTCCCATGCTGTCAGAGGCTGCAACAGAGCATGCTGGATACTACTTAAACTGGCGCGTGCTGTGTGCAGCTTCTCAGAAGATACGCTATTAGCGTAGTGGGGAAGCCGTCTGCGTATTTCGCCTAGCTCCCGCTACGCCTATCTTCTCAGAAACTGCACACAGCGCGCCAGTTTAAGTAGTAACCAGCATGCTCTGTTGCAGCTTCTGGCAGCGTGGGAGACGGAGGCTGCGTTTGTCGGTGGATCCAGGTGAGTATTTAAAAAAAATAAAAATGTTTTATTTTATGTTCCCAGTAGGGCTGCAACAACTAATTGACTAATCGATGATTGAAAAAGTTGTCAACGTTTTCAATCATCGATTATAGGCTTTCGATTAGTTGGCCATGTTCACGGCTCCACACACGCCGCACCTTCTCCCCGCCTCACGCTCGCCGCTGCCAGACCCGCCTGCATCCACGCTCCACAAGTCACACCTCCTCCCCGCCTCACGCTCACTGCCCGCACACATCCACGATCGGCTCGGGAGAAGAAGAAGAAGTAAGGAGGAGCAGGCGTGGGGGATGACAGCTGCCGACAGACCCGCTATTTAATTGAGGATGGCATCGGTGCCCGACGGTTGTGGTATTCAGGATTGTGGTCGGCGTTTGACTACATGTCACAACCGCGGGGCGCAGATGCCATCCGCAATTAAATCAGCTCTCTGCTCCCAGCGGTTGCAACATGCAATGAAAATTATTAGTGCTCCCCCCCAGATTTGACTGTAGTATCTTATGTGCCCCCCCCTATATTGTTCCTAGAGTCACCACTAAAGGAAAGTCAGCTGTGTGCGCCATCTCTTTGCTGTTTTCGGCTGAGCCGCAGCCAAACTAGTAGATGCGGCTGTGTTAAAGTGGCAGGGGCAGTGTTCCTCAGCCTCCCGTGTCCAACAGACACTACTGTCGCCGCTTTAACACAGCTGCACCCATCTGCTAAAGGAGAGCACGTGTGCTGGCATGGAAGGAGCTGCCCATTAAGGCGTGTGTGTAGATGACATCCCACAGGGATCAGACTGTGTGTGATGGCTGATCCCAGAGATGTCACTGTGTATGTGTCATTCTAACTGCCCAATCTGCCGTGTATTGGTTCTGGCCCGAGTTCTGCCATGTATTGGTTCTGGTCTGAAGTGTGACGTGTATTGGTTCCGGTCTGACGTCTTCCATGCATTCTGCCATTTACAGTAGCTCACTTTCAAATTGCCTATATTGGTCTAGATTTTGAAATTCGCCCACCAGTTCCCCGGCAATTCAATTGGCCCACTATTTGAAAAATAATGTGGAGAAAAAATTTCTGTGACACAAGAATGTCTATGCAGGTGGGGCGTGAGGGAGGGACTTGTATATGGGCGGAGCACAAGGGTGCCCCTTAATCTTGTATTGCCCGGGGGCCCCATGTGTTGTCAGTCCGCCCCTGAGGCAGCCATCTTGGTAGCTGCAGGGCTTTGCTTTCTCATGTCAGAGCAATGAATAGAACAGTAGTGACATCACCAAATCTCATTATATATGTCCTGAGACTAGTGGCCATATACATAACGATAAAGTTATTCAGTTGATCGTTTGATGTAACTAAAATGATCAAATTCAATAAGAATAGTAAATGACAGAACATGCATTTGATCAATTTAGTGAGCTTTTGATTGATTTCTATGCTGGCAAAAAAAATGTTTATTGTTTCTAATCAATTAAACGAATATTTGCATGTGCCAGACAACCAATGGTAATACAGATCGATTAAATTATCATTTTTAATAGATTGTATTTTAAATCAATAGCGTCTGTGTTAAACTAAATTCCAAAGCCCAATAGCATTGCTCCTTCACAGCAGCACCAGAGAGAGTGACGGGTGCAGACTGGCTGAGCAGCATCAGTAGTTACTCCGCTCTCGCACCACAAGCTTCGCTGAACAGTTTATTGTAGCACACACGCACACGTCATCCCGCCGCGGATCCTCTTCACTCTGACATGTTTCACCCAACAATGGGCTTAGTCATAGAGGGATCCACGGCGGGATGTTGTACAATAAACTTTTCAGCGCGGCCTGCGGTGTGCAACAGGACTTTTTTCCCGTGAGTAACAGCATCTGTGTTGTGTTGTATTTGAATCCATGATGAATCACTTGTTTGCAATCTCTTATACCTAGATCAATCACAAAGTTATACATGTATGGCCATCTTTAGGTATATAGTATTTGCAACAAAACATGTTCTGAACATTTATAAAAGAGATGTATTTATTTGCTAAAAATAAATCTATAGATAAAATTACTTTCAAGCTGTTTCTTGATTGTCTCATACGTGTCCTAATATTGTAATTATGCTCCTCGTTGTTCCATTTGAATGTATTTTACTGTAAAAAAAAAATCCCGTATACAATTTTTTATTGGAAAGGTTGAAATGAGTACAATAAAGAAAAAAGAAAAAGAAATATTGTAATGGGCACAATGTACAATTGGTGAAGTCACATGTTACAGACAGCATAAATCAAAAGAAACAAAAGAAGAAATAGTGTACTGTCGCAATGTGGTATAAGGCTAGTCTAATATCGTAACCCAACAATATAAATGTAATTGAGTTCCCTAGGCATCCAAAGTGTCCAAAGAGAAAATAAAAAGCAATCTATATAAGGAAAAAAGAAATATGGAAGAAGTCCTAGGAAGGAGAAAAGAGAGAAGGAGAAAAAGAGTTAAAGGAAGGGATCAAGTGGATCTGAGGGATAGGTAAAGATTGAACACAGGAAGCGGTCAAATGGATAGCAGACATAGATCAAATTGGGGGGTAGGTAGTGTTGGGCCCAGGGAGACCAAATCCGTTCAAATTTAGGCATAGTATTAGTGAGTTTGGCTGTACGTTTTCTTGTACCATGACCCAGGAGACATGGGCCTGTACATTAATTATGGTTAGAGAGGGTGATTCCCATGAGTTGGCTATTTCTCTCTTAGCAGCTGCCAGTACGTGCAAACATAGTTTAAAGCTTATATTGGGAAGTGAATCGGGTTGCCAGTTGAGGAGAGCCATAGCTGGGTCTTTATTTACGGTTGTACCTAGGAGGACCGAAAGCATACGGAACACCTGATCCCAGAAGCGTGAGACGATCGGACAGGACCACCAAATATGTACATGGGAGCCTAAATCTGCACAACCCCTGAAACAGTGAGGTGAATATGAAGGGGCAAACGCAGCTATCCGAACAGGGACCATGTACCATCTCATTAGTACTTTATAGTTGATCTCCAATGCACCTGCACTCCTCGACCTTGATTTAGTAGTTTACCATATCCTAGACCACGCTTCATCTCCCTTACTTCTGTAATTTATAAATCATATATGATATACAGATTCCCATCCTATTTCTTTTTTTTAAATGGGTTTTATCTGAAGCTCCTACATGTTTATGATTTTTAGCCTTATTTAATTGTATTTACTGTATGTACTGTAATGTAGAAATAATTCTACATGTTACCTATATATTTATAACAATAACTGTATAGCTATATATGTTTTATATCATTTTGACATATTTTTCATTTGTACTTTACTTCCTTATATTGTTTAACATAGATTATGCATTTAGGCTCAATAGCCTATACCACTTTTACTACAGTTAATACTATATACCGATCATAATCTTTTATGTGTTATTTGTAGCCCTTATGAATTTTGGACCCTTTGAGTGTTCACTTTTAATAACATACAAATTTGAATAAAATCAAATCTGGATTTTATATGTTCTGCTTTTGGCGCTTTCCACCTTGCATATCCAGCCCCTACTTAAACAAAGAGCCAATCTCCAGACACCACTCCTGGGAGAGCTGCCTAAAGAGAATCTTTCCCTCTATACTACTGAAATTAATATACAGTGAAATGTTTTTTTTAAGCCATTTCATATGCTGATGAAACCACTTAAAATAGATGCTGCTACTTGATGTTTAGAAGTTTTAGCTTCCTGCAAAATCAGATGGTCCCCACCGATATCCTGTTTTCAGGGCGGTTCCTTTCCCATGCAGGGTCCTATGGAGACACCCTTGTGTGTACTAGTAAGCAGTGTGTGCTTCCACAAACACACAGACACAGCAAGGCAAGACATTCCCCACCCCACTGATCCCCACTCCTCTGTTCTCCAAGTTAGTAAATGGACAGCTGCTGGAGACTGCTCTGTCCCTTGTGATCTTGTACTGGACAGGAAGTTAAAGGAAGACGAGCTGAGAGATTTGGAATTGTTTGGAAATATAATGACTGTAAGTGTTTAGGCAAAAATTCAAAGAAACTCTTTGCTGGGCAATGCATATTCGTTTGATCTGGATTAATTATTGAAAAACGTTTGAGTTCAATACTACTTTAAGACCCGACTGATAGCACCTACTGCTTTTAAAGATCCAGTGCTCCACACCTTTCCTCTACTTCCCAAAGTTTTTATCACTGTCTGTGTCCCTGCTGAGGAGATTTACCCTTATTCTTATTGTCTTGATCACCAATGTCACCTAGAAGTTGCCAACAGAACAGAAACAAAGGGGAAATCTTCCAATGAGGACAAATGTTCCTGTGACAGCTGTATAAAAGGTGATTTCCCTCACATTGAAAAGATATCCTCTCACTTTCTGTTCAGTCTACAGGACACAGATGGTAAGGGAAAAAACTGACAGCGGTTTTAACCCTCCAATACTCTATCCACAATGGAGAAAAAAAACATTTTGGCTTTAGCTATAGTTTAAACCCTATTTACCTGAACCAAAAAAACAGAAATGATTGGTGGTACATGGTATTTATCTTTTGATATTATCTTTTGTTTTGTAGCTTACCTAAAAAATGTTTTGTTATATTATTTTGAAAGCTGACATGCTGCAATGTGTAGCTGTGGCTGTTCATAGAGCAGGAATGAGAGGGAATTCATTCTGTCATCAGCTAAAAAAAACTGAATGATTTGGGTCATGACAAACTCTAACTGCAAAGCGTGCTTGTCTTTTACTGTCAAGAGCAGAGACACATTCATAGTTCACAATGGGGTTGATTTACTAACAGAATAGGGTATTCACACTCATTTAGCTTAGTGAACAGGTTTAAACTATGTTCACTTCAATCATCCAATCTTGGTCAAGCAAAAATCTTTCTTGCCTTTCGTGACCAGACATTCACATTATTTACTAAGCTAATTATACATGAACATTGCAATGTGAACATTCAGTTTGCTAAGTGAACATTCTATACTCCTTTAGTAAATCAACCCCAGCATGCCCCTAAAAAAAGGAATCTTTTTTTTATTCTTATGAATAGAGACCAAAATGACTCATTCAAATAATCACTAAATGATTTACTACTTCAATCATCTATCATCTCTGTTAGATCTGTGACAGAACCTTAAAAAGTTTAGGTCAGAGCATTTAAAAAAATAAATAATAATAATAATGAATATGCTATAAGTGACAGATAAGAACTCATTAGCCATATGGGGTTGGGTGGGGTGCCCCTTTGCAAAGACACTGCCACTTTGCAATGTACCTGTGCTAACAATAGATGGTCTTTTCTCACCCATACAATCACAAATTGTACTAATACATCCTCGTCCCCTGCACCTATATCCTATATACGTAGGTGGGCGAAATTTCTCCATATCTCTACAGAGTACACGTCCTCTATCATTGAGCGAGGCTTGGTTCAAGTTAGGAAGGCTATCCTATGTGAATCATGGCGAGAGATTTATTTTAAAACTATTCACAGAGCATACCACTCTTTCAACATCCCTGTCAAGCACGGTCCCTCCACCTGGCTGACCGCCTGCCCTAAATGTTATCTCCCCCTACCCGATCTCACACATTTACTGTGGTCCTGCCCTGCTATACAGACCTTCTGGTCTGATGTACTCACCTTTATGGACGTAAACTCTGGGAGAACGTCCTCCTTGTCCCCAGCCTTATGCTTACTCCATGCCTCCCTCCCAACCTCTAATAATGTGCCACCCCCTCCAGCGCGGTGGGAACATTTATGTCTGCTGACAGCCAAGAAGACGATCCTGAGTAACTGGATACTACCCAATTCCCCCACGATCACTACCTCTCAGTCTCTCCGACTCCGCATAATGATGTTAGATAAACTAGATACTAAATTCAATCAGACACGTACCCAGAAATTCTTTGACACTTGGACATCTTTTATCATAACAGAGCTGTCGCTAGACCAATTGAAAGATTTGATGTCCATATTCCAACTCTCCAAATGGTTTCTTGAGGCCAAATTGACTGGTACTTTAGGTGGCTTAGATGTCCTTTGACCCACTTATCCTATGCCCTATTCAAACATTTTATAATTATACCCCCTAATAGTTTCCTCAGAATCCCCCCCACACCCTTCATAGTTCTGCTTATGGTTTCCCCCAGTACATCCCTATGTATCACTTTTCTCCTCTGTGCCTCTGCCTCTCATAAATCATTTCTCAGCTACTTCACACTCTTTCAGAAAACTTTTCTTACTCTCATGTAACCCCCATCTTACAAATCTTCTCTCTTGTCTCACCCATTCATGCCAGTCATGCTGAAACAGAAAAGGGCCTTCCCCAAACTATTACCACAAATTTGGAAGTGCACAATTGTCTAAAATGGGGTCTATTCACGAAGCTGCCAAAGGATCTAGCCGTAGCTTCGGCCGATCCTTCGGCTAGCTTCCGCCCCATGACCCCTTCGGTTCAGTAGAACCGAAGGGGTGCTGTACGGGCTATTCACTATAGCCCGTACAGACCCCGAACGTGGCCGACCGGCTCAGTCGAGCTGAACGCATATGCATCGGCTCGGCTGAGCCGTGCTGAAAGCCGAAGCTGGCCGAGCGGACGGCCTGCTTCTGACAGCTGGGCGGAGCCAGCCGTGATCTTACGGCTGGCTCCGGCCACTTGCAGAGAGATCTGATCTCCAAAGATCAAACTCTCCCGGGCGCTCTGGGAGCCTCCCGCTCCCGGCC
>NW_017306650.1:1194461-1198734 GCF_000935625.1 Nanorana parkeri | reverse complement strand
TAGGACGCGCTACAAAACGGTCAGGTGTGAACGCAGTCTAAATGAAATATATAGTGTCTTTTTCGTGAGCACATATTTAAACCAGTTTAGTCATAGCTGCCATTTTGAATGGCACCAGGAAATCAGTTTTGTCCAAACATTGGGTTTTTGTAGCTGCAGGGGAATCTGTAGCTGCAGGGGAATCTTTAGCTGCAATGGCTACTGATGACTGCAAGTCACAAGAAGCGTCCAACACTAAGCTCAGGAGCTGAATCAATTAGCTTCTACCCCTGTCTTGGTTCACTCTGTAAGAATGATCTGCAACACTGCAATATAATGTAACCACATTACTTCCACATTGTGGTTACATCAGAAATCCCCGCTCAGTCATGACCAACACCACACAGTCATTACACCATAGGAATTTCCTGTGAGCTCTAGTCGCCAGAGCATAGAAGCCTTGATCCAGCTCTCCCTTGCTTTCCCCTGCAATCAACAGATCACTGCAGTAGGGTTCAATTGCTTGCTGGTACATACAGAGTCTGGATCAGATACTCATGAACTGATCCAGCTTCCGCATAAAAAACATTTTTGCATATCTACAGTATATTTCAGATAAATTGAGTGGACTTCTGGCCCACCGTTTTCTACTTCCTACTGCTCACTATTGGTCCCTTAGTGTAATGGGAACCCTCTTGGACAAATAGGGAGGAGTAGGCGACTGGAAGGGACTGGCCAGAGCTGAAATGCAGTTTTGCATTATAGAATGCTATTTAGGGCATTCGCTTATTGATCCCTTTGCATTTTCATAAAGATAAGTGAAGGCATTGGGATAAGCAATAGTTGCGGCGAGATCTGCAAAGATGTAGTGAACCAAAGGACCCCTTTTCCAGTTTACTAGGTGTATCATTTTACATTTTTACTGCCACCTTTTACCTCTGATGGCAAGGAGGTTTATAAACAGAACAACTTTACTTTAATGGGCCAGTCTGACAGGCAAAGGTCCAACACAGAAATCCATTAGCCCCCACAACACACACATACACAAATTCCTTTTGGCCCATTACTATGATGCATTTTTCACTTGGAAATAGTCATTTCTAAGGGACGGGCACATTTCTGCACTTCTGGAACATACTCAAGCTTTGACTGTCACAATGGCTATCAGTCATCAAAGTGGGGTATTAGAGCCTGCTGCATGTGTCTCCAGGTGTCTATACTGTATACCTGCAGCAGTTAAATATGCTTCTATGACATTTCCTCTTTCAATTAACATTTTTTACTAATGTAACAGATTATTGTTCTCTATTATTTACCAATACAGACTAACAGAAGCTTTAACTTACCTATAGACATAAGGAGGTGGAAGATCCAGTAGTGGTGTGGTATTTTTACAGAATGCACATAACCATGCATGTGTATGCTTGACATTCTAAGCTCCTGCCTTAATTTGATGTAGCAAATGTGATCACAGAGTAAAATCTATTCCAAGTAAATTTATCTTCCCAAAAGATCAGAGATGGTGGCCTACAACTATACAATCGTTTAACTTGCCAGGTTGGGTGACAGAAAACTAATGTCTTTGGGTACCTTAAAGAGAGCAGTTTGTACCATTATTTTACAGGATTAGAAAAAGGAAGTCAGTTGTGTGCAGTAAAGTTAATTCTCCAAAACAGTAAGTTTATCTCAAATGTCTTTGAAGAACTTACCCATCTACCAGTGTTATTTATATTTACTGGTTTGTTAACCCAACACAACTTCTTTCACCCTGACCATCTTATCTGGCAAGTCGTCATTATCTGACTAATAAATATGGGCTTCTATTCTTAATTTATAACACTACTATTTGGTGCAGTAAAGGTTACAATTATATGGGTAAGAAGCATGCTAGAGAGCCAGACCTTTGCTCAACACAGAGCACAGTGGTCCTGGTATTCAGAGGTTCAATATGGCCCCTGCCCAGTGCTCCAGTCACTGCTCAGGGAGTGTAAGCACTATTGATGTTGCTAGCATATGGTATTTTAACCCTCACTGCAGCAAATAGTAGTGGTAAAGCCCTATTTCAGGCAAACAAAATGACCCCCTCCCAACCCCTCTAACAGTCCTGCAAGCTTTCATTAGGTTCTTACCTGCTGAACCAAGATATATTCACACAGGTCCCCCATCCAGGCCATTTCTGGGGGACCGCTAATCCAGGGCACCAGATGTCTAGATGTGTCCTCTTCTGGATCCCTGCCACTGGACAGCCAATAGGAAGTGTCCACGTCATTCATGCAGTGATATGTAAAGCTGGAGGATTTCACAGCATGTAAATAATAAAAAAGAGATGAGTCGGTACAAGAGGATCATGTGACTTCTGCTTTTGGTAAGTAAAATAGGCATTTAGATTAGTGTCTCACCCCTCAACTTATCCAGCAATCAACCTGGAGGTGAGGATGGGGCTAGAAGTATCCCAGAGATTGGCTTTTAAAAATACAAAAGAAGTCCATATATATTTGTTACTGTTTATGCAGCCTTGACTGTATTACTGTAATAATCTAGGATTAATTATTTGTCCATTAATATGCAAACATTTACTTATCCATGATTTCACTGGTCTGAAAGTTATTTTTTGGGAATTATATTAATCATGTTCACTATTCTCAATGAACTGGTTCAGCTTTGCTTTCGTTGCTGAAAAGCATTGTGTTGACAACAGAGTTCTATACCAGCACACTGTACCACGATAATTATCTTGCCTGTAATTTTAGCCGAGTAGTCATCATAACACAAAGCTTGCACTAAAATTCAAGAAGCAAATATGAATTCTAACAGAATTTCTTCAGCATAGCAATGATGGAAAATACAACAGAGTATAAAGTTAATTCTATGTAGATTATGGATATTTTATAAAAGGAGCCTGGATGGCAGCAGCCACGAAAATTGCTTCTTATTGGGAAGACTCTACGTATTCTCTCAGGGCAGAGCACTGCAATCCAGTTTTGTAACTGATACAGAGGCAATCAGATGTCTTCTTTCTGTTTAGAAATTACTGCTATTAAAGTGGAACTTGACCCACCAATTTAATGTGTCTCAAAACAGTCATTTGCCAGTGTGCTTCTATAAGCAATTAACTGAACGTTCAAGCCTTCAAATAGCTGGTGTCATAGCTGGCCAATGAGCAATCAATTGGGGCTTAAGCACTCATGTAGCAAATGTGTATGGTTTCTTAACACAAACTTTTCTTCATTGCTGGCCCATGTCAGTTGTGCCGGTGTTTGCTAACTCACACAACAAAGGTTAACTTAGACAAACTTAGGGAGGGAAGTTTGTCCCAGGATGCAGAGAGTTTGTATCCTTGGACAAACATGTCTCCCGTTCTGTGGGCAATACGAGTAGTACCATGTACAATTACATCCAGACAGATGCGGCTGCATCTGTCATTAACTTGAATGGGCACAGTGGCCGCATCTGTACAGGCACACCTGGAATTCCAGTGGATTCTTGCTGCAGGTATCTCCAGGAACAACCTGAACACTGTGTGCCTGAGGCCTTAGCTCTTCATAGATTAATTGGACTTGTTGCCTGGAGTTGCAGTTTAATTATACAGCTATACGCACACCATGTATATAGTTAAAAACATCTATTAGTTTTTCTTATCAGTAATGTTAGACCATAATAATGTAATGATCTCATTTTAACTTCCCTTTATTTCCCAGAAACAGTTTTTTATAATGGCCGACTTGTTTGGCTCAATTTCAAACTATTTCCCCGTATTTTTCCACTGAAGTTAAAGGGTATTTTATGACAAGTTCCACTTGAAACAAAATCCTGGCTGATTTCACGTATCTGTCGGCACAAGCAGTGTTTAATCCCTGATTCAGTGCCAGACAAAGTACTCAACAGGGCATTGTTTTTTGGAACTGGTCATGCAGACTTCAGAATGGAACGACAGGGAGCTCCGTACATAGACTACAAGGTCAGCACTCTTCTGGAAACAGAGTTTCATTTACCGCAATCGGACATCCAACCTTATTCATCAGATCTCTGTTACTGTGTAATATACTATGCAAATACAAAATTTAAATTAAGTTATCAAATATAAAATGGAGCGGTCAAATGATTTTGTAAGTTTCAAAGGAAAAATGTACAGTTGATAGGGCTGGGAAAAGTTAAAGCTGAAGTGCAGGCAAACAGCTCAATACATATGAAGTACATATGTACATACGTGTGTGTGTGTGTGTGTATATAAATATATACAGAGGGTGCCAAAAAAAGTAGGGCTGGTAATGATTAAACATTTCCTGTTCGATTA
>NW_017306650.1:1164896-1192668 GCF_000935625.1 Nanorana parkeri | reverse complement strand
TGTCCCTCTCATTTCAGGGAGGTGCCCTCTGCCCCGCATCCACGGAGGGGAGGTTAGTTAATCGAGGGATTAATCGTTAATTTCCGCAGCCCTAAAAAAAAGTATACACATTTTAGGAAAGGAAGACCTGTATTAAAATTGTAATACTCAATATATACCAATAACAAAAGATGACTACAAGCCACGTTTGACTTCTGCAATTACAAGAGGTGCTCAAAGTGGTTACCATCAGCGTCCAGGCACTTCTGTTAATCGCAAACTACTGTTTAAGCAACGTTGACCAAAGTGTCCACTTGTATCGCTGCGCATGCTGTTTCAATCTCTTCTCTTATCACAAATGTGTGCAATTGTTAGGCATGTTGGAGGTTCTTTTGCATACTCACACCTCCATTGTCGTACTTCCACTATGTTTTAGAATTTCAAATACCACTTCAAAATGGACTTGCGCTCCTTGACCGACAACCGTGCTTCTGCCATTTTCTTTGACTGTCCTGCCTGTCGCATGGTGACGCCAGCATTCATTTAATTAACGCCATCTATTGAGCGACCATCATACTACATATTGCTACCGTAATTCAATTAAACTTCGAAAAGTAATACATAGATAACATCTCTTAACGTGTATACATTTTAGGGGCTAAAAAGTACAAATATAAATTTGTATTTCTGTCCATTTAGTTTTGAGATTCACACCTCTCTGCCACTTAGCACAGCACTGTCTTGCATGGGAGAAAACCTGATTTTTCTCTGATGTGGTTAAATAACACTGATAGGTATTGCCCCTCCCCCAACCTGTAACTGGACATTGAAACGGGAAGCAGAAGACTGATGAGCTCCTTTCTTTGTCACCCTGCTTTCTCCACTTATCAGCATGTCCCTTGTTAGCACATTGACTTGCTCCTGCTTCTTCTTCCCCCTTTCTGAGCTCTGCTTTAAAGGGACTGCAAGAGGCACAGAGCAAGTCAAATTCAGGTATTTACGCTTCATGTATCTTTAAAATAAATGTATTAATATATAATAGGGAAGGCAAAGCAGCATTCATGTATATCTGCCTGGAATTCAGCTTTAAAGCCTAACTCCAGCTAAAGTTTTAGACAGGATTTGCACGTTTCTGTGCAAGTTTTTTGCATTTCTACATGCATTATCAACAATCTGCATATTCATGCCCTGCCAGTGCCATCCGTATAACCTATAATGTGCATAGAAGCAGAAATAAACACAACGCACATTAACACATTGTAAGGCTGAAATCTACCACCATTTAAAACAATGGCCAACCTGTGTACACCTGTGTTGGGGCATGGTTGTAGTGTGTGTCTGACTGTATGAGTACAATACATAATTGTAAGTGGGATGTTGGAGATAAAGCATAAGCATGTGTATTTTTGCCATATTCACATTGTTAATAATGTTAACGTGGTTTCATAGATCTATGATGTCCCCTGAAGAAGCAGATTTTAAAGTGTATTGCTAGTCAAAACCTTTTCTTAGTTTTGGATAGATTGGGAAAGGTTTAGACAAGTTGTAATTGTTGTTTGTATCCCCATTGGGCAGATTTACCAATCTATAAGTCCTGGTGACCATTGTCAGTGAAACAGAAAGTGAGAGGAAAGCTCACGTTTTCAAGTTGTTCCCAGAACAACTAAGAGGGAAGGTTTCCTCTAATTTTCTGTTATGTCTGAAGGACAGGAAGTGAAGGGAGATTTTCCAAATGGTAACAGGGCTTTCCAAATGGTAACAGGGCTTTTAACCCTTTCCTCCTCTTCCAAAAATTTAAATAAACATATTTTGGCTATACTTTACATGCACAGTAACATCTGGGAAATACATTGAGAAGTGGTCTCATCCCTCTGGAAACATGGCCAGAAAACAGACATTGACATATTTGCTATTAATAAGTAAGTGCAACTTATACGAGCTGAAAAGGAGGTTTTGAGACAGTTGAAAGTTATTGTATTTAGGAACATGTATGGAACATGTATGTTTGAAGGAAAAGAGAATTTTGTACTGGCACGCAACCTTGTGATATGTTTTTAATAACGTTTTAGTGTAAACAATAACAAAAGTCTGCATTTTTATATAATCAGTCCTGTTAATGTAATCTTAATTATTGCTACCCTTAAAACCCCATGTTGCAAGTGGTGTGTTTGCGACTGTGTGGACATACGTTAACGTGCCAGACATCTCAACTCTCCTGGATGTTCCGGGAGACTCCCACTATAATATAGCGGCTGCCGGGCAGCTGGGAGAGAAACATTTTCTCCCGGAAAGGTTTACTCTGCTTTATCTAGCAGAGTAAACCTTTCCCTGTTTTCAATTTTTTTTTCTTGACAACGGGGCCGCCGTCAGTCAGGAAGAAAAACAAAAAGCGGCATAAGAATGAATAGCTAGATTGATATTGGCAATTTGGTATTGGCTATTTCACTTTGCAATAGCCAATAGCAGACTAGCTATTGCATCCACCCACTGCTGCTGTCAATCAGCAGAGGTGGACCTGAAGTTCTCCATCTGGTCCTCATCTGCTAACTGTCAGCAGCAGAGGGCGGGTGCAATAGCCAGCTTGCTATTGGCTATTGCAAATTTAAATAACCAATAACATTCTAGCTATTCATTCCTATGCTGTTTTTTTTTATTCTGACGGCAGCAGGTGTCAGAATACTAAAAAAGACAGCAGATCGCAAGGGAAGCAATAGCTTATTTGCTATCTGCCATCATTTCAGGGGGGTGCTCTCTTCCTTGTTGTTGCACCCCCCCCTTCCCGCCGCGGATGGGGGGGTACAGAGGGCACCTCTCTGAAATGAGAAGGGCACCTCCCTGAAATGACTTATTTCAGGTTGGGATCCCTGACATGCAGAGGTGTAAAAGGGGGGAGGTCTCCTTATCTCTGGGGGGGGGATTTTTTCTCATTCCTGTCCCGGTAACACTTATATGAGAAATAGAGGAGCTGCTTTTTGCTGTAACAGAAAGTAAAAACATTGTCAAAAGTTCTTCTCCTTCCCGACCCCGTCAAAAAATGTTTTTGTCATAATCTGTGAGCATAATGGGAAGTAAAGGGAAATTCTGCAATAGGGACGCATACCTCAATAAACACCCACTTCACTGTATACAAAATGAAATCAACATTTTGGATGGAGTTGGACTTACAATCCACCATCTGGTTTTCTTTTTTTCACTTTCCTGATCCTGGTAACCAAAAGTTTCACGGTCTCTGTAGAACAGGGGTAGGCAACCTTGGCACTCCAGCTGTGCTGAAAGGAAAAATCCTATCATGCCTTTGCTGCCGGGAGTCATGCCTGTGGCTGTCAGAGTCTTGCAATGCCTCATGGGACTAGCAGTTTCACTATAGCTGGAATGCCAAGGTTGCCTACCTCTCTTCTATAACACAAAAAAGGGGAAACAAACTTCAGTTCCTGCAACAATGATCAAAAACAGGATATCCATTTCCTTTTATGGAGATTGTGTTTTGGGTAATACGTGGGGGGAATGTCCCAGTGCTGACACAAACAGCAATAAATACATGACAAAATCTCTAACCCTTTCCCATTTTATCCCAAATTTTAAAAAAATCTGACGTCCTACTTTAAGTCACAGAATGATTCAGTACAAATCTGACATTGTTGCATTTAGTCATTTTACAGAGAAGTGTGTAAAATGTTTATTTTCTGAGGAAATGCAATTGTCACAGATCCTAAAAGCCAAGAATCCATACCCAGCTAGCACAGAGTACAGATGTATTACAATATTTGTCTCCTGTCATGAAATGTATTTGGCTCTTGATAGGATTTACAGGAGCTAGGAGGCTTATTATGGTCCATTGCTAATCATTTTCAAGTATGTTAAAAATAAGTTCCCACATTTTATAGCAGGCCAGCCCAAAATAACAAGATAAAAATGAATGAACAGCATATTAAAGGGTAAAAAAAACAAAATCAGCATTTGTATTTAGCTTTAATCCAGATATTTGCCACTTAGCGCTTTTTTCTCCTTATACATGTCTTCATTCTGATGACCGGTATCATTCAATGCACTTCCTATGAGCCTAGGTTGTCCTGGACCCTCCACAGACTATGGTTGAACAGTGAAAGGAGAAGCAGCTAAGTTATGAGCTCATCTCTGTCACTTTGTTTTCTCCTTCTATTAGCATGCTCCTTGTCAGCACATGAACTTATTGCTTTTCCTTTCACACTCCAACCCTGATGTACGGAGACTGCATGAGGCTGATACCAGGTCAGGTTTGGGTACTTAATGCTTGTATTTAAAAAATACATCTAATGATATTAATATTAATTACAAAGCTGCATTAATTTGTATCTTTTACATATGCCTAATTTCAGCTTTAATATACCCTTCACCAAAAGTGCAGTTACACTTTAAGGTATATAAAACTACATTAACTGGAGTATATGAATACATACAATTGACATATTTTGCATCTTTATGCTGAGAAATATATTCTTGTTTAAATAAAACCTTGACTTTCAATTTCATTTTTTTTTTAAATGATTTACGTAGCTGCCAAATACAGGGAAGTTGAGGTTGAGTCCCATTACCTCACCCGCCCAGGACCAGATACAGCCTTGGAATTGCACTCAAGCCCCTATTGTATATTATTGCTCATGTCTTTAAGTTTAGTTTATATTTTAGATAAACTGCATTGTGGATAATATATTATATATAATAAGTCATGTCTAAAAATATATTATATATTTTAGATACACATTATGAACTATGCCTGATTAGCACATATTTTGCTAAAATAAGGGAAACTTATATATTGTAATAAATTCTCCTCTAGATGATAAAAATGTGTGAAAGTTGAACCTATATATATTTTTTTTTTATTTAGAACATATTTTGGCAACCACCAGAGCCTGTTTTCTTATTATTCACCAGCTTCTAGGGTACGTCAGCTAGGACTGATGCTCGAAACCAGCCATACAAATGCTTCTTCTATGTACAGATGGAAAAACTGTTCTAGACTTGATGTACAGTCAGCTAACGCATGAATCATCCACAATACAGGTTACCTTTATGACTCAGCCTGCTTGTCCCGTGTAGACACTCATGTGTCAGAGGTCTGTACACTGAGGTCTCCCCTGTTATCTGCATGTCATATTATCTGAATATCATTTACAGTTTAGGCACTGTTACAGCCAATGTTTTATGTGTTCTGCATAATAGTACTTCTATGTAATAATGAATAAGATTTAATAAAAAGAGTTATAAAAGGAAAGACGGTTGAAAAGCATCTGGAGATGGTGGCAGTCCTGTCATAAATATAGTAAATAATTGAGATCACTGATTACCTCTGCTTACCCTGTCCATGTTAATGATTGACATTAGTGGACAAACCAGTTTTCCATTTTTCACACTCAGCATGTATTTTTACAGGTTTGACGCCTATGGCACACATAGGGGTCTGGTTGTAAAAGTGAATTGTTTATTTCTCCAGCAAAACTGCATGTACATTTGTTCTGTGCAAATTAACCAGTTGTTGTGAGAATGGGGCAAAATCGAATGTTCTTCAGGCTATTTTCTTTTCTGGTCGAATGTTCTTCAAATATTATGCACGATAGTAAATCGGGGAACTATCGCATCATGGCCACTGGATGGAGCTGAGGATCATGGAAAATAAATACATCTTAGTAATAAGAGATACAAGTCTAGAGAACGCTAGAGGGAATTAGCAGGTGGGTTAAACCATTTGATTACATTTATGTGCTAATTCCCTCCAATGTCTATAGATGGAAATTGCAGGACCTTTGACGAAGCCACTGTAATTTTCCAAGGACAGCAGGACAAAAGGAAAATTCATATTTGTAAACTTGCTTGAATATGCATAGGGGTTAATTTAGTCAAGAAGTATTGCTTCATTCTTAGTGAATGAGATTAAACAAAGTAAAAATTCACTTTGAAAGAATATTCAGTTCAAGGAAATTAAAAAATACAGGATACAGGCACAGCTTCTCATCATTTGCTGAGCTAAGTAAATTTTTAAATAGCTTAGGGAATAAGGGAAAGTTGTGCTGAGGTCAATCATCCAATCATGTCCTAAGTCTCTATAAGGATAGATCACTGTGAAGGTGCTCAGCAAAACCGGGAATCAGCCATGTCGTCTGCTACAACAAAACGTCTAAGAAATATTTTGATATGCTGTGTGAGTAGGAAAAAATAACAAACATATACAAATTTGACTGCAAAAGTGGAAATACACTTTAACCACTTCAGGCAGGTTCACGTATATACACTT
Source organism: Nanorana parkeri (assembly GCF_000935625.1). Lineage (NCBI taxonomy): Eukaryota > Metazoa > Chordata > Amphibia > Anura > Dicroglossidae > Nanorana > Nanorana parkeri. The sequence continues at coordinate 1,186,418 of NW_017306650.1, read as the reverse complement.
CCTCCCCCTAAAGTTATACCTAGAACACAGCTGCGGCTGGAGCTGTGTTCTTGGTACTATTTTGAAAAGCCAGCGATAGCAGTTCATGTACTCCCCATGTGGCCGGTCTCCCCACATTTGATCAGTGGGAGATCAGCAGGCTTCTAGCCACTGATCTCTCCTCCGATCAATGGACCCGGATGTGATGTGTATTATATCACTGCCAGTGTCACTGGGCACATTCTCTGGCTCTTAAAGCCAGAAGAAGAAGCTGATGAACCAGTTCTCTGCTTCATCAGCTTCTTTGGGGTCCCTAGGTGACATTAGGGGTCTGAAAGACCCCTTATTTCTCCATAAAGGGGACCTGTCACATCATGTTTGCTAATACATAAGGGGCTTGTTAGCACCCTATGTGATAGCAATAAACTTAAGTGTAAAAAATAAATAAATAAATGAAAGTAGCATATAAAAAAAAATTTTAAGAGGCAAAAAAAGGTTTAAAGTCCCCCTCCCCCATGTACACGCATATACAAACGCAAACACGCGTTGGATGCGCCTACGTGCAAAGACGAGTAGCTCAGCTAAGTGTTTTTTTCTTTTCACAGTGCTGGCAAAGATGTGTTGACTTCAATCATTCATGGCTAAGCCTTTCTATTAGGACAGATCACTGTGAAGGTGCTCAGGATAACATGGAATCCACGAATTCTAGTTGTTTCTAAGCTAAGTGATTTTTTTGTTGTTAGCAAAATGAATTTTTACCTAACTTAGTGATTAAGGTGAAATTGTGCTGATGTCAATCCGATAATGTGCAATCAAAAGTCCTATTTTTGTTACATTTCCTTGCACTAAGTGTACATATTCTTTAAGAGGTCTATTTATAAATGTTTTCATACAACTTTTACACAGGATTTACATTTTTTTAATTGAATACCCATGGAAAAATGTATGAATCTTAAGTGAAATTATTTATAAATAGATCCCTAAGTGTCAGTAAAGTATGATGGTTCTCATATGCTCTGTGTAAGTTTACTACGTATACCAATTATATAATAAAAATTGGCTACACTTTGTATGAACTTAGTGACGTCAGAATAATGACAAACCATATCTGTTTGGTTTTGTTGTGTATTTTTTAGTCAATATAAATTTTACAACAATACATGTATTTTAATCATATATTATAATCACTGAAAAATGTTTCAGATCATGTAAGTTATTTGACTTGAGTTGTAACTGAGTAATTCTAGCAAAAGTATTCCTATAAACCTGTGACTGAACATATACCTCACATGAAGTTTCCAGGATGAGCTGTAGCCCCAGACGTATCACAATGCACTCTCATATATTAAATATCAGTGAAAGTGATTTATAATGAGATTCCCTGAATCGCTGGGGCCATCTGTCAGATGAACAACAATAGACACAGTGACCATGATTACCTTTCAACTTATAAAATTCTTTCTTGTCTGAGTAACTACCAGCTGAGGTCACTGTAGTTGAGGTAGTAGAGCATTTAAAGTGTTTCTCCAGTGCTTCATTAGAAGATGACTGTATATACAGAGCACAGATCTTAGAAAACGTGAAAGCAGCTGCATGATATAATGTACAGTAGTGAGTTTAAAACAGGAATGATGTCATTTGGTAACTAGCTGCATATTTGCAGCATTTCCCCCTACAAGGAACGACAATAAGACAGCTGGAAAAAGGATCTTTTACTCTTTTAATTGTCTTTCCACTACTACAGATCCGGATATAGAAAGACACATGAACAGTTTCCAAGGCTCAGCATATGTTTTACTAAATGTCCAAGTTGTCCTTGGAATTTAGAAATGATGTGCTATAAAAATACATGTAGAATACAAGGATTCCATATATTATATTTAATCAACTTAAGAACTCTGCTAGTTTTAGCTGCAAACATCCCTTTTTTTATTGAAAAAGTAGAAAAAACGAAACTCAAAAGAAGGGAGAACAGAAGCGGGTCTAAAGCCACTGATCCGACATGGAGGCCCAACACATAGCAATATATTATACAGCAATACAGAATACCAACAACTATAGAGGACTACAAATCTCAGGAATACATTATATAGCAACGCAGAATAATATGAAGCTACATACTCTGTGTTGCTCCAGGGTGGTGGCCTGATGTCTCCAGGGTCAAAGGAGGGCTGTGCAGGGTCTCAGGATGGCTGTGTGGAGTCTCAGGATGGCTGTGTGGAGTCACAGTATGGCTGTGCGGAGTCTCAGGACGGCTGTGCGGAGTCTCAGGACGGCTGTGCGGAGTCTCAGGAATGCTGTATGGGGTCTCAGGAGGTCTGTGCGGAGTCTCAGGTGGGCTGTGCAGAGTCTCAAGAGGGCTGTGCGGAGTCTCAGGAGTAGAGCTGCAACAACTATTCGATTTAGTAGATTAAAATCGACGATGGAAAATTGTAATTTGTTGTATTCGTCTAAAGCTGGTGGTATTCTGCACTGCGCCGCTGTATAATGTACTATATTGCACACCACACTTTTTTTTCTACTTCCACCGCTCCAAGCTTGCACCCGTGATGGACTACAATCTCAATACAAACTAGTAGTCCATCACTGGAGCTTTTTTTTTATCCGATTAACTGAACTTAATAATCGGCTAACTAATTTATTTTGAAAATAATCGTTAGCTGCAACCCTACTCAGGAGGGCTGTGGGGTGTCTCAGGTGGGCTGTGCAGGGCCTCAGGTGGGCTGTGCGGGGCCTCAGGGTGCCTGGTGGGCTGTGTGGAGTCTCAGGTGGGCCGGGGGAGTCTCAGGTGGCCTGTGGGGGTCTCAGGTGGCCTGTGGGGGTCTCAGGTCTGGCTCTGCGGATTATTATTTTTAATAATGTTTTCGTTTTTTTTACTTTATCAGTTTTTTTAAATTCTAATTTATTTTATTTCACTTAACTTTATTGCTATCACACAGGGGTTAACAAGTTCCTGTGTGATAGCATTCGGAGGGGACAGGTTCTCTTTATGAGCCTGCCCTCCAGTACAGACGGTGGACTTAGAACGAACTGGACTCTGGACTTAGAATGCACTAGACTCTGGCCTTACTCGATCCGGGAACGCGAGTCCTGGGATCGCACGGTCCTGCACAATGCAGGCCGCGATTGCCATGCGGCCCTATTGATTTCAATGGGGTGACATTCGCACAGCAATCGCAGAAAATATGTAAACAAAGCGTGGCTGTTTTAGCGCAATCATGCACAATTGACGTGCAGTGATGTGTCGTCTAGGTGTGCACAGACCCTTAGGAACACACTAGACTTGGGGCATCGGAAATCACTAGACTCTGGACTTTGCAACACAGTGGACTTAGGACTAAAAACAGATAATACAAACAGCCCCCCCCCCTCCTCCTCCCCTGCTACCTGATTGCCTGTCTCTATGCAGCCTTCTGATCTTGGTAGGACACCATGTTCCATGCAGAGCCCGCACTGAGGCTTGTACAAATAATCCAGGGCCAGGCTGGCAGGCATATGTACATCTGAAGGGATGCCAGGGATGTCCTGTTTGATAAAATATCGGCGTCAGTGTACAGCTCTCCTCCAGCCGTCACCGATGTTTTATCAAACAGGACATCCCCGGCATCCCTTTAGATGGCCAAGCCTATTGGGGCCGGGGGGGGGGGGGGGTTTGGACCCCCCTATGCCCCCCTTATCTTCGCCCCTGTAATGGAACAAAACTTCCAACATACAATGTACAAATCGTGAAGAAGGAACCTAAGGCATCCTGAAAGCTCGCATATTTAATAACTTTGGTTAGCCAATAAATGGAATCACTTAATTCCACTAACACAATACAAAACTCTACTCTTACCCCCTTAAAACAACAATCACGTATTACATAGTATCTTAATAAAACCCTACTATTTGTTGAAGAGGATATTGCTACATAAACGTACACGAGTGCTTAAAACACTTCCTTTTACACGCTTGAGTTCTCACACACATGTAATATAGACCGATTTCTGTCAAGCTCTCATTCAGAATTAAGAGACCACAGATGATATAGCAGTGTAACATTGTCCAGCAGCAGGACAGTTTTAATTAAGAATAATAGGCCTAACTGGTGTATGCCTAACTTTTAATGTATCTAGGGAGGTAGGGGAATGCATTGAATGTGAGTGATATAACATGAGGTGGTTCAGGTGCACACTGTTATTGCAATTAGTTTTTTTTTTCCTTAGAAACGATGCAGCAGCATCCTGCATACACAAAAGGCAGCTTAACGAATAGTTGGACAGTAACAAGTGAATGCTTTAATTTAAGTACCCCAAAATTCACAAAAGGCACTATTAACCTCCCTGGCGGTGTGATTATGGAGGATTTTTGCATGCCAAAGCGGTACATTGTTTTTCATGGAAATGTGTTGTTTTATATTGTAGGCCTGTAATTCTTAGTAAATCTGAGGAATAACTCACCTAAATCTGTCTAAAATAAGAGTCTAGTAGACATCATGCTTACAGCTCATGAAAACCCCAAGAACCCCAAATCCACAACCTCAAAAAAGTAGATTATTACATGCAATCAATAAAACAAGGATTGTACATAGAACAATATCGGACCTCTGAAAAGTACAAGCATGCATATGTACTCAGTACTTGGTTTGGGCCCCTTTTGCAGCACTTGCTGCAATTACTTTTGCACGATATTCTAATTATTCGAGTTTCACCTGTATATATTAGGGATGCACCAATACAATTTTTTGCAGACCAAAGGGGAGCGCCAGGGCCCAGTCGCAGCTGCAACCACTGCAGCCCTGGTAGTTCTCATGAAAATGTATCAGCTGAACTGGTATCTGTGCATCCCTACTATTTATTTTAAAGGGAAACAAAAAGGCAGCAAAGAGGTTACCCAAATTGCTAGCAATCAGAATTAAAGAATAGTCTCCTAATCTCTTCCTGTGCAGTTTGTCAGCTTTCCCTATGGTTTCTTTATGCTTTCCCTACAACACCCTTCAATTCATTGACACTATGGCAGCTGTGTACCACCCCCCCCCCCCTTTATAGTGAGGGGGCTGGCTTATCCAAAAGACCCTTTATTTGCCCCTCCAAACCATTGCTGGCCATAGTTCAAAGGCCATGCAGTGCATTATGGTTTAAAAAAGTTATTGTAGGTGTTTCTGCACATAAATACACCAGGACCATGAATATCAACCCCACAGGATTCACCTCGAATCCAGGGTAGTGGAGAATCCAAACCTTATCCGTACTGAAGATTAGGGATGGGCCGAGTGTTCGATTCGAACATGAGTTCGAATCGAGCATCGGCAGTTCGAGTGCTCGGCGAGCGCCGAACTTTACGGGATGTTCGCGGTCTGTTCGACCGCGTACATTCCATAATACAAAATGCCCACTGAAGCTCTGATTGGGCAAAGTCTTGCACCTGACCAAAGGTCAGGTGCAAGACTTTGCCCAATCAGGGCTCAGCGGAGGGGGGGCCTGAAGGTATGGCTCCCAGCCTGCAGACGAAGTGGAGGCAGGGGGGCGGGGCAGAGGAGCCGCGGCCAGACTGAAGGAGAAAAGCCGACGGACCGCCGAGACAGCGAGCAGACAGACCAGGGACCGAAGGCCGGGACAGCGAGTGGACGGACCAGGGGACCGGAGGCCGGAACAGCAGCGGAGGTAAGGGGGCCAGTACACTGTATTTATTACATGTACCGGCAACTGTATGGGGGTCGAACATTCGACCCCCATACATTTACATTGAGTTTGATTTCGTATTCGAACATTTCGGCCATTCGAATGTTCGAATACGAACCGAACAGGGGGGTGTTCGGCTCATCCCTACTGAAGATACCAGTATGTTATTAATATACTTTTACAGGCTTCTATAACTGAAATTTGTTTTCTAGTTACAGTGTCACTGTAATAATCCTTTCTATAACAATAGACTCTTTTGAACGTATTGTGCTGAAAAAGTGATTAAAAAAATAGACTCTCTTGAACGTATTTAATAGAAAGTGATAATGTGTAAATACTAATCCTTAAGTCAATACTAATAACAACCAATCAGAATTCCTCTTGACTGGGTTTAACTTTAACAAAATGAAGGCTGGTTGTTAGGGGTTATCACATTCACACTCTTCCTTGATAAAATGTTTGCAAATCACAAGAATTGAAATGTTAGCAGTCTGCCTGATAATCAGAGCACTACTACATGATAATCTACAAATCTGAATATAATTACAGTCATGGAAATAATGTACAGCAAGCATGTAAGAATGTGAAAGTCACAGAAAACTGGAGTACGGTCCATGTAAACATTACAACAATAACGCCAGATGTTTACTGTGTTTTCAAAACACACTATAGGTGCCCTTTAGATAGAGCTAAGTATGGTAATTATGTATCCGGGTTAAAGGAATACCTGTAATTCCTAAGTGCATGAAGTCATAGTATAATAATTAGTATGAACTCCGTGCTGTATGTTTGGATGTAAGGATGTCATTCACGGGCCTCAAGCATTTTAAGTGGCCCTTGCTGCTCTGGTATTAGTCACTGTGGATTCTCTGGAGCTGACTTCATGAGTTCTTTAGCCATCATAGATAGAAATAAAGAATGCCTTATTCAGTGCCGAGAAGCATTCGGAAACTGATTTTTTTTCCTTTTTCTAATTATTATTCTAGGTACGTGAATTCATGTAGTTACAGCGGAACTGAATCACGCTATTTAATTTCAAAAACTCGTAGTTTATAACGACTGATGTCTGTATATGCACTAACCACAAAATGTTTCCTCTTATAAAGCCATGTGCCAAACGCAGTGATTTTCATTTGCTCCCATACTTCCCTGCCATTTTTCATTCAATTATACATCTGAGCCCCATCATTGGGGAAACAGTTTCCATCGTAACTACCACTTCATAACACATCACTTTGCTACCATGGCAACTGATGCACAGGTAACACAGTTCATGTGAAAAGATCAGGAATATTATTGGTGCTCCAGATGAGTGACAGGTTGGCCAGAGCGGAGCAAGTTTTCTTCAATGTGCATTTTTACACAAATGTGCCTGATATACTAAACAAAATTAAACTTCTAAAGTATACTTCCATTGAGAGCTTGCCTAGATAAGATGCAGGTGTAAAACCCCTTGATGTTTACAAGTTTTTGTTTCCTGTAGAACCAGCTGGTCCCTCGAGCACTTGCCCTGATATCCTGTTGTAGGGTGGCTTCTTTCCCTTGTAGGGTCCTAGGGAGCCACCATTGTGTGTGCTAGTACTGTGTGTGTCTTTACAAACACAAAGGGGGCAGCAAAACCCCCTCCTTCTCCAGTCTAGAAGATGAAAAGCTGCTGTTGAATGTGCTCTCCCTCGTGATCATCTTGAACGCCAGGAAGTTAAGGGAAGCTGAGCTAAGAGAGTTGGAGCTGTTTGGAAACATGATGACTGTACATTTTTGGGAAAAATTTAAGGACATACTTTGCCCATCTATTTTTATTTGTTTGATTTTATTTGTTTGATCTAGATTTATTATTGAAAACAAGTTTGAGAATTGAATACTACTTTAACTTCTTTAGAATAGGTTTCAGCACTTGTGTGTATCTCTTATATTACATAATACCTGTACTGAAGCAGAAAAGTGGTAAGTGAATAGTACAGAACAGAAAAAAAGTTAACAAGAAACCACATATTGTATCATTTTATTTGTAGATTGCACACACTGTAATAAATGTATGTTTAAATGTTTTATTTATTGATTTATTTTACACACAAGATGTAAATATTCTCCTAAGAGATGAAGACAGTAAGAATGATCTACATTTTCACGACTGGAAATCCAGCAGGTTGAAAATAAATTTTAAGAATATCCCTCTGAGTAATCCAGCCATGGAGGTCTCTGACAGAAGATTCTTTGATGAGGTCATCTTTATAGAGTGGTCAAGACATGTTGCTGACTAACGGCTTGGTCTTCCATTTAACAAAAGACTGCAGCGGTGACTGAATGTGCAATAGTGGAAAACTTTTCTTAGCTACTTCAGACGCTTCTAAGGTTTCTGGAGCAATATTTGCCTTGCAAAACTTTTCTTTGCAGTGCTCAACATTGCACATCTATATTTGGCACTTCTGTGTAAAATATTGTATAACTATGAAGGCATGTCTGGATTTGTTGCCCTGAACAATCATCTGTTAAATGTATCACATCCGAAATATTGCTGGTTGACTTATAAACAGTAAAAGAGAGAAAAATGTGCCCATGTAGCTCAAAATAAGCTACTTGGACCGTTCCTTCTTTTTCTGCCCTGTAGTCAAAAGACAGCAGTTGAAATCTGGCTAGTTGTTCATATTTAAAGTGATACTAAACTCAGGAGTTAAATCTTAAAAATAAATTCAAGTACCCTAATTATTAACAAAAATGTATCTTATTTGTGTATCAATCAGCTGTAGATCCTCAAGTCATTTCTCAATTTGTACTGACACTGTCCTTCCTTCTGGAGGGTGGCTACTTTTGCATCCCATGATCCATGTGTGTTGTAAAGTAGCCACCACTCCAAGCTCTTTCCTGTGATGGACTACAATCTCATGTTTAGTTTACTAATTTTTACTAATCACTTTAAAGGAGAACTATGAGGTGAGTGAAAATCACTCATCCTCATAGTTCGAGCCAACGTGTGACAATTAAACTGTCACACGTCGACTCAATAGATCGGGAAGTGAGCAAACACATACCGTCACTCGCTCACTTCCCGATCATCTCCCTGCTCCCTGCAGAGAGGTGACTGTCAGTCATGGCTCCCTGCAGGGATTTCTCCCCCAGCGCTGACTAGAGGAACGGATGGGGAGGGGGCGGGTACAGCTGGCTCTGCCTCTATATAGGCAGCTGTCCCTCACGCAGCTGGGTGGATCTCGACAGTAATGCCGGGATCCGCCCCAGCTGCGGCGCTCTCAGTATACCACGAGCTGTAGCTTGCGATATACTGAGCTTTGGTTCACGGGAGGACGCTAATATATGTCCTCCCGTGACCCTTAAAAGAACTATGGTTAAAAACACTTACCCCATAGTTCTCCTTTAAGTGACTTTAAAATTTCAGAGATATTGAAAGAGAACCTATGCTCCAATGCTTTCTTAAAGCTATGTTAACAGCTTTACTGTAGTTGATAACTATGATATGAAAGACTACAAATAGGAGTCAGACATTGCATATAACAGAGCAGTGTAATGCACTGAGCAAAGCAGTAAAGTATGAGACACCCAGTGTAACAGGAGTACATGGCACTGACCATAACAGGGGTGTACAAAGCACTGAACATAACATGGAATTATGAGGCACTTAGCATACCAGAGAGGTATGAGGCACTGAGTATAAGAGGTAAATAGGAGACATACTAGAGAAGTACAGAAAGTAAGGCACTAGTCCTAACAAGTAAGTAAGAGGCCCTATGCGTACGTATTCACTGGGATTGCAGGCTCTGAGTTTTTCAAGGGCAGCCAGGCACTGGAGGAAAATTAAGTGACACCAGAGGCTCAGGACACAGAGAAAGTAAGGATAGAGTGACTGGGTGGGTGGGTGAGTGTGATAGAGGCGCAGAGTCAAAGAAGTGCCAGGTATTCATCAGAGCCCCTTTCAAGGGGAGATGGATTTTGCTGCAGGCCAGCTCTCAGGTTTCAGACCTCTAATACACCTGTGCAGGTACAGCTGACTGAATACTAAGGAGGAACTGAGGTGAAACAGTTGCAGTGCTGATATTCTAGGTACACACCCACATTCAGTGGCACACAAAGAAAGAGCCTGATTCAACATGGAGGTGCAGGATAAATGTTGAATTGTGGTACAGGATACACTGAACCACAGAAGAGAGTCTGTAACAGCCCTGCTGATAAAGATGTACATAATGAACTGGCTGCAGACTCAGGAGCTGAATTGCAGGTAATCACAGGGGGTGCACAGGTGAAGGCAGCACAGATCACCCACAGCTCAATGGAATGTGATTGCTACTCTATTGCATTACATACAGGATAACTCTATGAATACAGAGGAGTTTCAAAGAACACTGCAATCAGCAATACAGGTGTATTAGTGCATGCAGGAATCCTCAGAAAACACGATGAGTTTACCGGAAACACAGGGGTCTGGCAGCAAGTGTCCTGACATGCAGAGAGTCCAGGAACGGTACAAAGACATCTCTTGTGAAAAACACAGGTTTACACTGGGAGTGCAGGAGGGTCAGTCCAGGAATTGCACAAAGTAGTCTCATGTGATACAGGGAGAAGCACACAGAAATGTAGAGGGATTCAGGGAAGACAAGGAAAGTCTTTAGTGGGTAAAAGCCGGTCCACACCTGGAATTCAGAGGAGTGTGGGGCTGACATGAGAAGTCAATAGTGGTAAACACAGGTGCACTTGTAAATTCAGAAAATACAGTAGTAACTCAGGATGCACAAAGGAACCTCAGGAAGCACAGGGAGTTCTCGGGATACACTAAGCAGCTGGGAAACACTGGAGGTACTCGGAATGCCAAAACAAGCATGGGAAACACAGGGGTTCAGCACGCATATATAGGTGCAAGGACAATGTGCACCTAAACCTCCTCACATTATATCACTCACATTCATCGTACCCCCTATCCCCACAGAAAAAGTAAAATTTAGAAATACACTAGTTAGACCTATTATCCCTGATTAAATCTGTCCTGCTGCTGGCAAATTTCACACTGCAATATTGTCTGCAGTATCTTCATTCTTCTGGACCAGCAATTTACATTTTGTTTGTTTTTGCATAAGGACAAGGTGGGGTTTGGACCCAAGACTTCTTTATTTCTAAATGTAGTACCCAGTTTACATTGAGTCAGCCATGAATGTTAAACTTTCAAAACAAGTTTGTTATGTCACCTCTTATATTTAATGCTAAGGGGTCTATTCACAAAACTGCCGTAGGTAGCCGAGTGAATAAACGACCCCAAGTGAAGTGAGCCGAACGCTGTTCGGCTATTTACTTCAGGCTTGTATGGCTGATTTCAGCCGTATATCGGGTGGCTTCGGCTGGCTTCGGGTCGGCCGAACATGCTCAGCCTGTTTGTGCAGAAGAAGTTTGACTCATCCGATCCAACATCTGGATCGGCTGAGCCGAACCTCCGGCTGGCTACTCGCTGCTGTTCGGCCCATTCTCATAGATGCCGAACAGCAGTGAGTGAATAGCGGCATTCTGCTCAGCTATTCTGCTCGGTATCTCTGTGGTACCGGGCAGAATAGAAAAACAGTTTAAAAAAGTAGAAAAAAAAAAAGAAAACGATTGAAATGATGACAGATAGCAGAGGAAGCAATAGTTTCTTTGCTATCTGCAAGGTTTTTTTTTTTAGCATTCTGACAGCTGCTGCTGTCAGAATAAAAAAGTCAGCATAGGAATGCATAGCTAGATTCCTATTGGCTATTTCAATTTGCCAGGAGCCGCTATGTAATAGCGGGAGACTCCCAGTGCGTCCGGGAGAGTAATGACAGATCAGCGTCCCTGGTTACCTGGTAACCAGGGACGCTAATCTGTCTCTGCAAGTGGCCGTTCGGCCGAGGCATATGCCTTCGGCTGGACTGAGCTGCTCGGCCAACTTCGGGAGCTGTACAGGCTATGGTGAATAGCCTGTACAGCAGCCCTTCGGTTCTACTGAACCGAAGGGGTCCTGGGGCCGAAGCTAGCCGAAGGATCAGCCGAAGCTACAGCTAGATCCTTCAGCAGTTTTGTGAATAGGCCCCTAAGAATTGAATAATTAGGTCAGCCATAAGGTTATGCTTTCATACCAGCTTACCTATGGCAGCTCCCATATTGTTATGCTAAGAATTCCCTAAATAAAAGTTTGGTCCTGGCATTAAGCCTTATTCTTGATATGAGTATTGCTCAACCGATTTATATAAAACAGTTACTAACTGCATTCTATTAACCAAATATGTGTTTATTTTGTTTTATGTACTACATCTAAACAAACAGAGGTCATGCACTGTCACCCTTTATCACACAATCCTTTTCTTCTTGTTTAAATAATTTCATGGGATAAAAAATGTACTCGGTTTTAGTGTAAACAAAATTGTTTAGTCAGTGACAAAGGTGTCATGAAACTTTTCCTTATAGGGCTTGTGATATTTCAAGTCATGCTGCACGGAAGTAGGTTTGGCTGCTATCTGTCATTAAAGGAATGTTCTCCTCTCCTGGTGATTGTCTTTATTCCCTCATTCGGGGGTGGAGCCGTGATTAACACACTAAAAATGCTGACGTATGAGTGACAATGTTCACAATACAAAATCCTTAAAGCTCTTGCATTATGTACTTCAGCTAAGCAAGAAATTTAAGGAGGAAATGAAAAGCTGTCACCTTTTCTCCCTGAGTCTGGAAATTGTACATTTTAATAGAACAAGTTTGGAACATACAAATACATGCTTCAGGGAAATGCATGCTACAGTTTGAGAGAAGAAAGTATAATAAACAAATCTAAAATGATGCTCTACATTACTGGTCCCAAACTGTGGCCTGCAGGACAGATGTGGCCTTTGCTTGCCTTTTAGAAGCACTTTGGCCATTATTACTCCCACTTACACCAACAATGGGGCACTATTTTCCCTACTGACACCAACAATGGGGCACAATTTCCCCCACTAACACCAACAATGGGGCACAATTTCCCCCAGTAACACCAACAATGAGGCAAGGAGAAGCATGATAATTTAAAGGAGGATTGAGAAACAGGGAGTTGAACAAAGAGGAAGGCTGGGAAACTGATTGGGTGCAGTAATCCTGCACTAACGCTGGCAAGAAACCGGAAGGGGCCTAATTATGATAGAAATTGCTGTACAAATGTGTCAGCATTCACGCAAAAGGCACAAATAATGCCCTTCCCTTTTTTTTAATATATGCAAAATTTTATTTACTGATATTTAAGTTGTCTTTCACAGGACAAATATAACATTCACTAATTGCCTAAGAGCATTCAATCCTAGGAGAAAATAACTAAGAACATTCAACCAGAAGAGAAATACCTTAAGAAAATTCACCCAACACCCACAGCTTTATACAGTACAATGTGCATGATTAATTAGCACAGAACGAATGTACATGCAGTTCTATTGGACAAATAGCTAGGCATTTTTGTTATAAATGAAGCCCAAAGTATCCCCTCTCTTTATATTATTTAGAGGACAGGATGTGCTGGTGCTGTCATGGCTAAAGCCAGATGAAAAATGTATGATTAAATGATAAAAATCAACTTGGACCATTTCCCTTTTTTAAAGCACTTCACCTTTCCCAGCTGAGTTCAGGCAGGTGAGTCACTAGTCTCGAAAACACACCTTTGTTTAAAGTACAATTGGACATTTATTTGAAAAGGAAAGCTCTTGAATCTTCAGGTAATTGTACGGTAATGATTTCATCTGCAATGTTGGTCATCTAACTAATCAAATAGAATCATTTTGCAATATTGGTTCCTGAGTGATGCCATCTGTTTGTGTGGACATGTTCTTTTGTAGGGTCGGGTATTTTTTCGGGGTCAGGGATTTTTTTTATTATTCATTTGAAACACACAATTCTTAAGTCATACACTTTAAAATAGTGTGTAACATGGGTAACATTAATCTGAGAAGCAGAGATAAGGGAATATGTTAGGAGATAAATACGAGAGCTGTCAATGCCGACTTGCTTTTGAAGGTGCAGAATTATGATCTTGGCTTTACTACTTGGTAAACCACGGTCCTAGGACAAAAATTTGCATTTTAGGTGTCCCAATACCTGATATGCACATCTTTGTTCAAGATCAGTGATTTACTAGGTAGTTCCAAGATTTGGGATGACATCCTGGAACTTGCATCTTTAGAAGCAAGGTGGCAGTGAGCAATGCAGCTCTTATACTTCTGTTCTGTCAGACTCCCTAAATGTTTAACCAACGGTGTTAATATTTCCAATGCCACCTTAGGGCATTAAAGTGTACCTAATGCAAAGAATCCAAATGTAATATGGTACAGCTTTCCGATGCTCAGATGTGGTTACAGTATTAGTTTTCTCTTTTCAGGTACGTTTTCTGCAAGTACATTTTCTGCTTTCAATTTTTAGCCGAAGGGATGTGAAGGGGGCTCCTGTTGTAAAGGAGGGCTTCGGATATAGGGTGGGGGGTTTCTGATGTGAAGGGGGGACTCTGATGGATGAGGGGCTTGTGATGTTAAAGGGAGGACTTTCTAGGACTAGGGCTTGGTATTTATTTTAAGGGGAGGGGGGAACCATACGTCATTACATTACATTTATGAACATTCAATATCATTTTGAGTGTGTTGCACATGATCATTCACGATTTTACTGTTACTGTTTACTGTTTATATTTTGTTAATTTTTAGTAGCACGACACTTGTGGGTTAATTTTATCTAAAATATTATCGGGGTTATTTACTAAAGGGTGCAGAGTTTGGGGAAGGCAGGAGAAGGGAACAATCTAGGACAAAATAACTGAACTGGAAAGTGAGCTGAAATGAAGAATTTTTCCAAATCAGCTAGTTTGGCCTAGATTGTTCACTTCTCCTGCCTTCTCCAAACTCTTCACCCCTTTGTGAATAACCCTGTATTTGTGTTAATAGCGTTGCAGCTTAGTTGCTTTGGTGGCGCAGGATTTGTTTATTTCATTTGAACCATACGTCATTGTTTACATTGTTACATTTACATTTTTACATTTTAGATCAAGGTGCATCCAGATTTTTGCATACTTTTTAAAGGTGGCATGACTGAAAAAAGGTTGAGAAACCCTAAAGTAGCTGACAACACCCCCTGTAGCCCAGATGACCAGGCAGTGTGTCAGTGACAGCTAAGCCAATCTTCTGTTGAACTGGGAATCACGCAGCCCGGGAGGGCAGTATCTGACTTTAAAATCTACAGAACTTCAGGAGCACACAGTGGGAAATGGGGAAGAGAGGAGGAATTGGAATCTGAGCTCCGTATTTAAGGAACTGGCACAGGACACATAAAAGAGATAAAGAAGTTTGGCTTGAGTGGGGCTTTACCTTTTTTTTCATCAACTGACACAGTACAGATATTTTTCTTCTAAAATAGTATTCTGTTCCTCGTTCTAAAATAATATTTAAGATAAATGAGTATTTGACATTGACTAAAATAAACTTCTATCAATTATATTAGCATGAGTAATATTTTTTTCTTTACAATGAAATGTATTCACCCCCGGTCTCCAACAACAGTATGACAAAAAATAAGATGATTACTGATCATGTGCATTGAGAGGAATTCTTCCCAGAAAGTTTAATCAGAGTTCTAAATCTCAGGAAAAGTTGAATTTAAAAATGGTTGATGTGATTATTAATTTACAAAAGTTCTATGTCAATGCAACGCTCAGAGAATAATGGGCAGTGTCCCTTTGATCAAGAGGTAGTAACAACAGGTTCTTCTGTTCGTTCATATGCATGTTGTGGTGGCAAAGCCAGTGTCCATATTGTGATAAAGAGGGTATGGGCACTACCTGGACGGGGCTTTGTATCACTTTAGACGCATGCAATCCAACTATCTATGCTAAGAAAGATGGACAATGCATGCAGGCAAAGGATGCATTCCTGCCACTCCCCAGTTATGTAGAGCTTGAAAAGTGAATGTGAAATAATGATTTGTTAAACCGTCAAGTTCTTTTTTCTCTACTACCTTTCCTTTATACTGTCTTTTTAAAACATAAAATGAAATAATCTGAAGGTTTAATGAAAGGTTTAGTGCAATACAGCACTTCTGGTAGTTAAATTCTGCATTTTTATAGGTTAGTTTCCATCTGTGGTGCCTGTTTTTGCCATCCTCTTCCCTCCCAATGTTTCTGTTTTTTTGGGTGGATTGTGGGTGGGTGGCCATGGTAGCAATTACACCTGTTGGAGGTCATATGGGCTTGAATGTTTCTCTCGATCCTGCTATACTGTGTTCCATTGACACCCCGGCCCAGTGCCACCCTCCACAGTACTTCCCTGAGTCCACCTGAGGCAGTCGCCTCAACTGTCCTCAGAGAAGGCATGGCCCTGTTTATTGAAGTGCATACAACAGACCAAAATGAAGGACAACTGAGGGAGAAAGAGGGATAACTGAGGAATTTGGTTCCAAAATAAGGACAGTACCTCTAAATGAGGGACAGTTAGGAACTATGTGGTTTAGCCTAGTTTACATTATTCACTCATCACTTTATTTAGAATGAATGAGAAGATGGAGAGAACAGGGAATCCATCAAGGTGACTGCAGTATGGAAACAGTACCCATTATTTACCTACCAAGTACAAACAACCACATTACATTATAAAAACATTGTAAACTAAACCGAGAGAAGCCAACTCGACATGGGGCTCTTCCCACTAAGTAAACTATGTATGATGAGCCTATCAGGCATAATAAATACTGACTCATTTCCATCACAAAGGTGTAAACAAACGTCATGGTCTTTATAAGCAGGTTACACATGTGATATGAACTCTCTAGATCCTGGGTGGAATGTTTTCTGAAATAAAAAAATAATTTTGCAATCTTTGCCATTAGACCAGAAACACCGCGTCTACATTAAGTTGTGTGCTTGGCTTTCCGTTTGGAGAAAGACAAAATAAAAATGTCAAATTAACACACCAACATATGCAGAAGTTTAAGGAACAATAACCCTCTTACCACATTGGCAGCAAAACTATATAACAGTTTATATATAAATATATATACACACACACAGGCTGACAATGTGCTACAGTGAGTATCAGTGAGACACTGTTTTAGATTGCATGCAATTTAAGCTGGCCATACATAATGCGAATTTCGGCCGGTTCCTGAAGAACTCACTGCTGTTGGCACCCTTTTGGCAAGGATCCCTCAATCAGCTGATAGAAAAAGCCAGTCAGAAAGTCTTCCCACAAACAGAGCTGGCAGCTAATGAGTTTGGGTTTTCTGACAGTGGTCGATGGCCAGTGTTAGGATACAAAAGAAACAGCGGGGATACCTTGATCAATGTGCTCGTTGCGTTGATGGAGGAATCTGTTCTATTTTTTTTTTTTTTTTTATTCAGCCCACGGGTTGAACCCAAAAAATAGAACAGTGTATGGCCAGCTTTAGGGTTAAGTTGGCCATACACGGCTCTAATTTTGCCCCATTCCTGTGAATCGGTTGAAATGCAAGCCGTGTATGGCCAGTTGTTGGTTTTGCGCTGTGCATTGCCAGCTGATAGCACCACCCTGCTGGTACCACCTGGTTCGACAAACTTCGACTGAAAAATCAAAGGAGCTGGGTGGAAAATTGTTGGCCAAAGAGGGACTGCAGCCAATCAGATGTAGTGTTTGTTCCAGCATTTGTGGCTGTCTGAATACAAAAGCCAGCAGGGGAGATTTAATGTCGAAAGGGGAATAGAGTCATCTGCTCTCTGTCATCTCACAGGCTGAATGAGAATAAAATTAAACATGTATGACTTTCTTTAAATTCCATGCAGCTTGTTTGATTTTGAGTTCTTCCTTTCAGTATTTTTTAGCAAAAAAAGCTATTTTTTGTCATTGCTCCTGTACATACTTTATTCACCAAGTTACTAAGATACTAATTCATTGTTAAATAAAATGACTAACTAAACAATCACAATCCCTTTAGTATCTAGAAGGGATCTGTGCTCTGTCTGTCCTATGAATTCCACATGCACTGTGAAGATTCTATTTCCCTTGTATGAGTTAAACTTTTTTTCCGCCATTTCCAAGGAATGCTTTTATGTGCTCAATGCAGACTGAAATAATAATTTACATTTCAAGTTGTACATTGTAAGTTATTATGCCACAAGGGACATTTGTAGTAACAATCTGACCCAGAAGTCTTGTCTACCTTTCTTACGTAATTATTCCACTACGTCTACAGACTGAGCTACCTAAAATGTTTAAGCATCAGTCTTAAACCAGATGTCTGCACCTTGACATCTCCTTCTCACGTGCTCTTATATAGAGTATAGGGAATATCCAATACATCAAATTCTCTATAGGCTGTATGTATGTATCATCTGCTGTATACTACACTGCACTGTACAGTATATGACAGAACTATAAAAAGGTTTCCTGTAGAGTTTATGAAACACTAAGCATGAGATGTGGAAGTGTCCCAGAGTCATAGAGGTCATGTGCATTGCCACAGAGCAATTATCCATTACTGCTACAACTGATATAATGTATTCTGTACATACAGTTTTAAGGACACACTGCCCCAATTTAGAGCAAAGTGACTGTATCTTTGGAGAGGACCCCCCTGGAACCCCAAATACCTACCTTGGCAGCACTCCTACCTCTATCATAGCCAAAAATAATACTAGGTGCTTCTAAATAAAAGGGAGCATGTGACCTCCTCCCGTGTGACAGGGGCCTGTTCCAGCAGCCAATTGCTGTGGAGTGGAAATAGTGCCACCACTTCTCATGAAGTCTGACACCTACTGACACTGGAAATGTTTCTGCTGGCTGCAAGGGTGAGCTGGCAAGGAGAGTTTTAGGGGTTCAGGGGAGACCCTATACAATGAAAATGCCCCTTTACCCTGAATGGGCAAGGCTACAGTGTTTCTTAAAGGAAAACCTTTGGATAGTTTGAATTAATATTGCAGTGTTTGCTTTCACCTAATTTTCATATGGGTTTCACAATTTTACAATCTTGCTCTTCTATATATTTCCTACTCTCTTGAATATGAAATTTCTAGATTAGTTAACAGAGGGAGCTTTCTGTGGTCCAGTACAATTACTCTGCCTGTCTCAATAACTAGTGAGATGAATGGGGGACATTGTTTTTAATGAGTCAGCTGTTTAAAGCAGGTAATTTACTAAAGGAGTAGAGAATGATTGCTTAATGTTGTTTATTTAACTAAATGACCAAAGCTGGCCATACACCTATACATTTTCTGCAGATTTTCTATGGTCAGATGGAAAAAGTGCAACAGATTCCTCCATCTACGCTAAACTGGGTGGATGGAGGAATCTCCCGCTGGGCCAAGCCTCAGGATCTTGCCGGTCGGCCCCGCTGGCTCTCAAAATACCTGAACCATGCCTGCATTCAATCAGATTGTTCAGGTATTTTGAGAGCCAGCGGGGCCGACCGGCAAGATCCTGAGGCTTGGCCCAGCGGGAGATTCCTCCATCCACCCAGTTTAGCGTAGATGGAGGAATCTGTTGCACTTTTTCCATCTGACCATAGAAAATCTGCAGATAATCTATAAGTGTGTGGCCAGCGTAAGGTGAAGTTGTGTTCACTTTAATCATCCACTCATGGCGGGCAAAAATCCTGTTTGATTTTTCTTTTTTCATTTACCCTGCACATGGCTAGGTATTCAAGGTGAACACAGCTTTATCTTTTTTTCAGCTTCACTTTGCTAAGGGTTAGTTCACACCATAAGCAGTGCGTTCCGGTCCGATTCTGGCTGGAACGCACTGCCTGGTCGCAATGTGATCACCCGCACGGGATCGCAAGGCACATTGTGCCTGCAGTGCGTTCCGATGCGGTGCAATCAAAATAGTGCTTGCAGTCATACAAGCCATTGACCTGAGAAAATGATTGTGCTCCAGAAATCAGTGAGCTTGGGTGTGTCTGACTGACTAAGTTAGCATGACAATCATTGTATCAGGCCTGGTATAATAGTATATATACTGTATCTTTATATACAAAAGCACTACGTTAAAGCAAACCTTTACCCATATCTTTAAAATAACAACAAACACCTTTAGAAATGTTTAGTAATGATAATCTACAAACACATACTTATAGATAATTGCCAGCTTCGTATTCTTTGCATACCTTATTTCTCTTTTTTTCCCCAGGCTTCTGACAGTGGTCATGTTTACTAAGGGCAGATTACTAGATCTCATTTTACTTCCTGGGTTTTTATCACATGTGACTAGACATGTGACTAGGACATGTACCCTGTACATCATCTCAAGGGAGGAAAATGTCTTTCTCTGAGATCGCATGAGATTACAGATGAGACTTCCCAGCAATGCTCTGCTAATGACAAGGCAATCCCAGTGTGCTGAAGTCCTTTTGCACTTTTAAAGCAGAAAGTGAATGCTCTGCAAGTGTAAGCATTTCAAAATCACAGCATTTTACACCTGACATGTCTATGTTGTTATTACTCATCGTACATAGAGGAATGCATTGGTAGAATTAGATTTTTGAGTGTAAAGGTCTGCTTTAAGTGTATAAAGGAGGAATACCTAAAAGTCTGGATAGATTATTCATTTATGACTAATTGAGTTTCTCACTGAGGCTTATCTTTCCTATGTTTGCCCCATACAACTCAGCTGTTAAGATACCCCTGGCTGTAAATACTTTTCTTTCAAGGCATCCAATAACAGAAGGTCTTAAACTCTTAACTAAATAAACAGCGAAATGGCCACACCGACAAATTCCTGAACAATCATTTAATTCTATATGTGACCAGAGGCTTATGGCTCAGCTGCTATGGAAAGCAGACAAGACAGTCTTGGGACTTGTTCAGCAGTTCAGAGTTAAGTTAATCTTTCAACTTGGTTCAATGATGATGGCGCTGAAATGACAACCACAGCCAACAGTGATATAAACTTTGTATAAACGATACGATTCCCCATGCGGCATGCTGGCTGATGTGTGTCATACATCTAGCAGACCGAGATACTGAGCTATGTTATTTCATGTGTTTTTCTTTTAATAGGAAGGCTAGATATAAATGTCTAGGGAACCATTAACATCCATTAAAGAGAACAAGAACTAGTTGCCTGTACTTTAGACTTTGCAGATTGTGGGCCTGGAGTCACTGCAGCTCAATGTAATATAAGCAGAGCACTTTGTGGATGGTGTCAGAAATTAGGCTTACAGAGCAAGCCAGAAACAACAGTGTTAGGGGCCATTGTCTGGTTAAAGTTATTTAATATAAACACATACTCATGTAATATGCATACATAATATGACATGACAAAACAGCTCAGAATTCTTAAGCCTGTGGTGTCAGCCCTGTCTACTTCATTTGTTCCAGATTCAGTTAATACAATATAAAGAGACGTGTTCGGTAAAATCTTTCATAGGAGATATCTGTTGGCAGTCCAGTTGTGCCTATTCACCTAAGTACCCTCTGATGTACAGACCTCTCCTCATCTCCATAACACCTCCTACTGCACACACAGACTGCACAGAAACTTATCAGCTCATAAGATTTCTGACCAAATCAACAGGTATTTTTTCCACCTACCCCAAAAAAAAAATAGCAAAACACAATAAATGGTTAAAAAAAAAGGGAGCAAATAAAATAAGTTTATTGTTAGGGCGCCCATTCACGTTAATATTTTTATTTTCCCTACAGAAAGACTTTAAACCCAACATTTAGCTGGTTATGCAGGTATTGAGAGGGTGGGTAAGGGTATGAAAGCCTCCATGTTTACCTACCACCTGTAATAAGCAATCCAGTAGTGGTCAGGGGTCATTTAGGGTCATTTAGGGTACTGATACAAGCAAAGTCTTCAGTTACATAAATCAACACTTTGGCACGCACAATGCATAATTGTATCCAGACTACATGACTTAAATTTGACCTGATGTGAAAAGGTGAACATTTGGTTTGTTATAGACA
>NW_017306650.1:1150053-1164850 GCF_000935625.1 Nanorana parkeri | reverse complement strand
CTGTGCTTTGATAAATCGTGTGCACTGCGCTACTGCTCATAAACGTTTATACACTTCCAAACAATGTGTAAATTTTCATAAACATAAGTTTATGAAAAGTCTGGAGCACTTTATTTCAGAGGATCATTGTCACATTGTGGATTTTTGCAAACTGATGCAAATAATCAGTTTGATAACATCCGGCTTCCTGTATATATTGTGGACAGCTATGAACACTGCTGAAGCATGGTAGTGTTAATATATTGCCTATACATTTCCCAGAATAAACACACTCCTCTAGCTTATACAGAAGCTGTCCCTGCCTGGTACATCTACATTATCTGCTGAGCGCACAAATGTAGTCTGTGTGTATTTTGCTGACATCTGTATTAATGAGCCATAGCAGAAGGCAGAAACTGGGCTAGAAATCTGCTTTATGTTAAGGTATACATATATCACCAGCCACCTAACCAGCACTAACTTTCACAATGGTATTCTGGGTCAGTGCAAATCTCAAACAGGAATTCCAGTGTAAAATGTATCACATTATTGCACATTGCACATGCTTGTTATCCTATATGAGTAATTGGCTTGGTTGGACATGAACTGTAGCTAAATGAACTGTAGCTAAATCAAAGCTTTATCCTGATCAGCTAGTGATTACTTTCCTAAAATCCTGAAATCTTTTTTTTTTTTTCAAGAATTCCCCCACCTTGGAGGACCCTGCCCAACACATGCCAACAATTCCTGTTTGTGGTATAATGTATGTGTTTACTGTAAAAGCACAAAATAAAATGATGTTTCATGTTTCAAAATGTTTAGTGTATAGTGATTTTAAATATATATTAATATATTTATAGAAGCTGCCGTAGGTAGCCGAGTGAATAAACGACCCGAAGTGAAGTGAGCCGTATATCGGCTGAAATCAGCCGTACATCGGCTTGCTTCGTGCGGCTTCAGGTAGGCCGAACATGCTCAGCATGTACGGCCAACCTGAGGTGCAGAAGGAGTACGACTCAGCCACTCAAACATCTGGATCACCTGAGCCGAATCTCCGGCAGGCTACTCACTGCTGTTCGGCCTATTCTCATCGATGCCGAACAGCAGTTAGTGAATAGCAGAATGCTGCCGAGCGGCATTCGGCTTGGCTATTCTGCTCGGTACCTCTGTGGTACCAAGCAGAATAGAAAAACAGTTAAAAAAGTAGTAAAAAATAAAATAGAAAACAATTGGGCGGAGCTAGCAGTGACAGTTGGCTCCGCCCAACTGTTTTCTATTGGCTGGGTGGTTCTGTTGCCATCAGAATAAAGAAAAAATCACCATAGGAATGCATAGCTAGATTCCTAATGGCTATTTCACTTTGCAATAGCCAATAGCAAACTAGTTATTGCACCCGCCCTCTGCTGCTGTCAATCACTAGAGGGTGCCTAATGGAGAACTTCAGGTCCCCTGTTCTGATTGACAGCAGCAGTGGGCGGGTGCAATAGCTAGTTTGCTATTGGCTATTGCAAATTGGAATAGCCAATAGGAATCTAGCTATGCATTCCTATGGCAATTTTTCTTTTTTTTTATTCTGACGGCAGCCAACGGCTCCGATGTCAGAAGAAAAAAAAACATATCAGGGAAAGGTTTAGGCTGGGTTCACACCTGGGCGTACGTAATATGCGTGTTTGCCGCGCGTTTTTACTGCGATTTGCGGTAAAAGAAACGCGCAACAAACGCGCGTTTACCAGGGCTATCCGGCTGTATCCTAATGGATACGCGCGGAAAATACGCCCCAAAGAAGCCCCTGTACTTCTTTGGGCGTTGGGCGTTTTTTAGCGCGTTCCTACGCACTGAAATACGCCCAGGTGGGAACCATGCCCATCGGCGTGACAAACGCGCGTTTACAAGGGCTATCCGGCTGTATCCTAATGGATACGTGTGGAAAATACGCCCCAAAGATGCTCCTGTACTTCTTTGGGCATAGGGCGTTTTTCAGCGCGTTCCAACGCTCTGAAATACGCCCATGTGGGAACCATGCCCATAGGCAATTATAGGTTTTCACATGCTGAGCATTTTACAGCGCGTTTCTAGGCGCTGTAAAATGCCCAGGTGTGAACCAGGCCTAACTCTGCTCGATCGAGCAGAACAAACCTTTCTGGGAGAAAGTGTTTCTCCGCCCAGCAGGCAGTAGCAGGCTGTCGGCCAGCTTCGGCTTTCACCTTGGCTCAGTCGAGCCGAAGCATATGCCTTCGGCTCAACTGAGCCGATTGGCCGACTTCGGGAGCTGTACGGGCTATACTGAATAGTTCGTACAGCAGCCCTTCGGTTCTACTGAACCAAAGTGGTCCCGGGGCCTAAGCTAGGCGAAGGATCAGACGAAGCTACGGCTAGATCCTTCGGCAGCTTCGTGAATAGTTTTCCTTTAAATGAACCTGTTTGGTATTTCATTGTGTTCAGAAAGTACATTTTGTGGCATTTTGTGAAGCACAAACGTTTAATAATTCTCTTATAGGGCACTTGGATCCTGGGAGAATGATATGCATAGGGTTTCAAACTCTGCCGTACACTGAGCTAAGGCCTGTTACATACTTAAGTATGAAGATACTCATTAAAGGATAACCAAAGGTATCTCTAGGCACCATAGGGTGTTTTTCACTATTCCTTGCCTGAAATCACCTTACTTGGGGGAATAGGTGGTGCTTAGCTAAAATTATACAGGGACTGTCCATTTGTGATATCCAGTGTTGTGTTTCTTGTTCTCAGTCATTTTCTGCTGCTACAGGCAGACACAGACAAGCTTAATGTAAAAAAAGCAATGTTTACACTGGTGTGGGCCTTTGGTAACAGCGTGAAAAGTAAAGGAAAAGCAAAGGTAACATAATATTTGCAAAGTTGTTTGGTGTCTGTAGTTCTATTAAAAGGGATATTGTGTTGGCTCCATCCATGTAATCCAGAGTCAGGATAAGGATGCAGCACCCCCGCCGACCTGCCAAAATAAAAAAAGTCCCGCCGCAGACGTCCACCCGAATCCAACAAAAATTAGCCTAAAAAAAATGACATTCAATTTGAAAGTCAACAGATGGGCGGAGCGAGCCATGACGTCATGGCTCGTTCTGCCCATTTGACATTCTTGAGCTTTTACGGCCGGCCCGGAGGCAGTTAAATGTACAAGATGTGCTTTAAGAGGTTTATTTATAAAAGTATAGGAATTTCTTGTACTCATTAGCGCCATCTGAGGGCGTGAGTGTAGTGCGTACGGCATCCACCCTCCACATATCGTATAACTTCTAAAGATGAACCATAGGTGTTAAACCTGCAAACACCAAAAAAGTTTATCAATGTAAAAAAAAAAATTATGGATCTATTTACTAATGACTTTAATATTTTTTCCGATGCTTTGGAATTTTAAGCTACTGCATATTTTCTCCAAACCAGTGTATAGAATAGGAAATATACAGCATAATAAATATCCTGAAACCTGGCAAAGGCCAAGTATGCAATTGAATAATCCAGCTGCCCTTGATGCCTCTGGGTAGTATATACGTTCAATTATTTTCCACCTGTTCTCAACCTTTGCCAAGACCAACATTTTTTTTAAATATTAATTCCATCCCTTCAATACACAGAGGTATTCTGTGTGCCCTAGTTTCTGTATACTGTTGATATTCATAAAACTATATGCAGTTAAATTAAATACACTTTACATTAGAAGGCCTCACACTTTTTTCATCTTGTGAGACATTCAAGTTATAGGAAGTGACAGCAAGCCGCAGTAAATATGAAACTGGCACTCAAACAGCCCTGTCATAGGTGATATCATTAGACAACCTTTGTACTGAACAGAGTGAGGTAATGGCGATTCATTGGGAACTATCTGCTCTAGCCTCTAGGTATCATCATTCTCTAGCTGAATGCTTGCCTGTACTAAATAAATGTTGCTTGAAGACAGGTGAGAACCGTGGTGATTAGGGCTCTTGCAGACTTGTTATATTCCTATAAAGCAGGGGTCTCAAACTCAATTTACTCGGGTGCCACTGGACACATTTTTTTCTTACATTGCCAAATTCCATACTTCAGACACACACAAAGATACGCACACCTAGAGATACACACAAACGAATATATGCACCACCACCCCAACCAGAATTACAAACACTAATACACACACAATTAGGCCCCATTTACACCGGTATGTTTAGGATTTCTTGCAGCAGAAATCCCTAATGTGGCGTGTACATGGGGCAGCTGTCACCCATTCAAGTTAATGATGATCAGGTGACAGCAGCTGCCACAGCCATTGCAGGCTCAGGTCTTGAGAAGCAATGGTGCAATTGATGCATGCGCCCAAACCAGCTTAGTTCCAGCTGACTACAAAGGAGAAGCCACACTACTTATGTACACAGCACAGGCTCAGCACAGCAAGATCTCTTAGCAATTGTACCTGCCTCTGTGGAACAACGTGTGATTAATTTAGATTGATCATCAACATTTTACTGTGGGGCCCCATGATTTTTATGTACACCTTTGCTAGGGTTAGATGGCAAGTACATCAAGCAGAACCTGCCATAGGGTCTATTTATAAAGCACTTTCACTAAACATTTTTTGGTGGGGAATCAATCACTGCCATTTTCAATACATACAACTGGAAGTTTCACCTGCAGAGAATGTTTACTGGCTGTCATATTCACTACTGTTGCTATTACATGCTTCTAAAATATTATCTTTTAAAAAAATGGAGCTTTAGGTCAGGGCTGCCCTAGGCACACCTAAAAAATGACCAGGAGGAAGCATAGTGTAAGTGTTACATTAACAGTTCCTTTTTCCCTGTACATCCGAATAATAGAGAAGTGAGAGATGGCTTCATGTTTTTGAAGCTATAGTGAATCTTCTGACTCCTCTCCATATTCCGTTTACACTTCCACTGATAGTTCATTTGCTGGATTTAAACACCAGAGGCCAGATAAACTAATTAGGAAACATGATCACAGTTTGTACATTTTGATGTTTGGTTTTGCCCCCCGAACACTTGATAGGCTCCATGAGTGCCATTTTGGTAAATACAGCCCAGTTTCATCTCAAGAATTCATAAATTCAGTAGAGAAATATACCAAGGTAGTTATTTTTTAGGCATGTGAGCTGCAGATTAAACTTTGCTACTGAAAAAAAGCATGAAAAAAAAAAAGTTATGAAAATGATGTAACTGATCCTGCGATGGCAATGTTGTGTTGATGTGGGCATTCCTGCATGAGAGAATTCTAAATAACTAATTAAAATTCTTCTACAAGATCCTACATGAATGTAGCTGCTTAGAACATGGGAATGGAGGTAGGTTACATGGTAATACAACACAAGGGCCTTCGTAATCCAGAGATTATAATATAAATACGTTCCGCATGAAGCATTTTCCTCTAAAGGTGATGTTTTGTTCCTCGCTATGCTTTTTACCAAAAATATCTGTGCATTTAAAAACAAGATATATCATTTGAACTCTGTTTAGCTGTTATAATTCATGTTGGAACACATTTTGAAATGTTCCTTAGGGAGTGACAGGGTGGTATTGGCAAGTCATCATTTGTCAATTAGACGATTTTATTTCTGTGAGAAAATTATACCTGTATACTAGATACTAGAATAAATCTTTATTACTTTCCCCATTAGCCACTGTTATCTCTAAAATCAAATTGTATCAAATTCAGTATTTACATACACTGGTCACTTCACCATATCTGCATGTCTTTATGGAAATATGTTCTTATGCATTGTGGCAGCAGGAAGATGGGGATGTCTGTATTCAATTGTATTAAGGAAGTTATTCCTCTAGGGGGAAGGGCTGAGAGGGCTGGAGGCTTGGAGGTAACAAGCCCTGCTGAAGCTAGCTGGCTTGTTAGGGCCCCTACAAGAAGTCCCAGCCTCCTAAGTGAGGAGCCCCACCCTAGAACCAGACTGTGTGGCTGGTGGACTGGGGAGCAGACCGCCTATGTGGCAAAAGAGCAGCCTGTGTGGCAATTAGTGATGGGCTCGGGCGTGTTCGCAGCCCCACGTGCCGAGCCCGCCAGGAAGCTGACAGCGCGCAACACCAATCACAGGCACTGAGGCATTTTTCGATCTCTGCAGCTGCGGACCGGGAACATGTCTCAGTACCTGTGCTTGGCGCTGCTCGCTGTCAGCTTCCTGGCGGGCTCGGCACGTGGAGCTGCGAACACGCCCGAGCCCATCACTAGTGGCAATCCGCCTGTGCTGCAAATAAGCAGCCTGTGTCGCAATCTGCCTGTGTGGCAAGAGGACAAAGGACAAACCTGTGTGGCTAACCTTTTGAATACAGCCTGTGTGGCCAGACGTTTTTTGTTTAACTAGTTGCCGTCCGCCCGTTGTAAAAAAACGGACGGATGGCACTGCAGCATTGGCGGGTTGCCGTCTCCAGACGGCATTTTTTTTCTGCTCGGGCCCCCCCCCTAGCGGGCACGCACGGGCAGAAAAGACCCAACCAATACAAACACCCGTTACCGGGTGTTTCACATATAGACGATCGTCGGCTCCATAGCCCACCGATCGTCTATATGTGCTCGTTTGCTGATCTCCTTCCGGGCTGTGAATGCAGAAGTGATGTGTATTACATCACTTCCGCATTCACCTGTCAGTCATCTGGCTGCTATAGCCAGAGAAAAGTCGCAGTGAGAGCACTAGCCAATTTTGGGTATTATCGTTTTTTGAGGTTTCGCGCGTGCACGCAATTTTAAGGCTTGACATGTTTGGTGTCTTTTTACCCGACGTGACCCCGTCTTTTATATTTTACCAAATAATAATAAATGTTTTATCATTTAATATAGAGGAAACTGTTTTTTTTTTTTAAAATCGATAATTTTTCCTTAATATAGTAAAAAATAAAAACCCCAGTGGTGAATAAATACCACCAAAAGAAAGCTCTATCTGTCCCCAAAAAAGGGTATAAAATTCATTTCAGTACAGCGCTGCATGACGGAATAAATGTCAGTCAAAGTACCGCAGCGCTGAATACTGAAAAATGGCCTGGATGGGAAGGGGGTTTAACACCGCGGATGTCAACTGGTTAAGAACCTACCTGAAGTCGGTGAGACAGGAAAATGTTTTCTTGATTAAGAAAACTGTACTGTGTGTTTGGAAACCCCTGCGAGGGAACACCTGTGTGGACGTTTCTTTCCATTTTGTGAGTAAACAAAAGTGGGCAAAGAAGCCCTTACACATTGTATAAGAGTGGAAGTGTACTGAATGCGCTACCATTTGAAGCGAATCCTCACAGCACATAATTGATACATGGATTAAAAAACAGAGTGCACTGGCCTCATGAAGTAAGCACATCAAATTTATTCCTGGCAGTTACCCATTACTCAAACAAGATAAGCTACAAAAACAATAAAAATAAAGATTTCACAAAAATAATACATAAATAATAAAAGACTCACCTCGGTCCTGGCTTCTGATACATCTGGGAGGTGCAGATGACATCACCTTGTCTCACTCTTGCTTCCCGAGCACTCCAAATTCTGTGATAAAGCACTCCTGCAATAGGTTGGGGTGCTTCATGGGATTCCATATGCACAGTTATCCCAGGGGGCAGTTGTGAGGCATGGAAATATCACCCAAGCTTCCAGAAAAAATCAGAAGCAGGGAACAAGGTTAGTTATTTTTTAATCCTTTTTTTCATTTTGTTTTCAGCTAATTTTCTTTGCAGACCCTATATATTCAAAGGATGCAGAACTACAGTTCAAAGAACCCCCTTGTGAGTGTCAAGACAGCTTCACTCTGTGTTTCACAAAAATTTGATCTTTGAGCAACTACTCTGTTCCCCGGTTTTGTTGGGCTCTTTGTAATATGAAGGCAAACAGAACAGTTAAACAAGGTTTTGCTTGGAGTTGAAATTTAAAACCCAGTTGTAAACAAAAACAAGCATGGGATTGTAAAACCGTTATCTGTTGGAGATATGACGATTCTCCGATCTCATTTATGTCCCAGAAACACATTGGCCTGACTAGGTAATATTTAGGATTCTTAGGCTTGGCAAGAGGTCCGACCAGACTTTCTGTTTAGATATTGGATCAGACAGGAGAAGTCCTAGATGAGCAAATAGATCAGAATGTTAACTTTAACCCAATATATCAAACTTTATATGGCCAGAGTATTTTTTGTGTTGTTTGTGTATGACATTGGATTGCCCAAATCCTAGGCATAGATAGATATTTGGAACTAGCGTGGCATAATGGAAGACTCCTTGATAGCCTTGAAGTTGCTGAATGATGTTGATTTGTGTTATTTACAGTAAGTAAGTAAGAGTTCGAAAAGTCTCAGATTTTTACTACTCATAATCTTCCTGTATGAGGAGCCTGAGATGACAAGGGTGGCCTCTTGCACAATTTCCACCCGAGCAACTCTGGAAACTGAGACAGGGCCTGCAACAGTGTAGGAAGGGCACAAGTGCCTAGGTGTGGGAACTGGTAACTGAAATTTGGGAGCGCTGGAATCAGATGTGGTGTTGTAAAGCTGGCAATGCGAAGAGGTTACACAAAGTTCAGATGTATGTGGAGTCAGGTCACAGACCGGGGTCAGTAACAGATGAACAGCAAGACACCAATTCATAAGCAGGGTTGAGGTTAGAGACAAGATAGGCAACATGCAGGCAGCAAAGAATCTTGGTCAGAGGTCCAGGCCGAGGTTAGTAACGGAGGTAAGCAGTAATCATAAGCAGACAATGTAAGTCTAAAAGCAGGTCAGACAGAAGCTGGGTCAGGATTGAAGGTCAGCCACAAGTTCAGGATCAGAGATCAGGTCACAGTACAGTTTGAAAGTTCATTCAGCAATGAGGCTTTGCAGGATTCAGGTTTATAACCGCCCACTTGGCACCAATGTCAGTGGTGAGCATGCACACGTGTTTTTGCATCCGATATGATGTGGGTGTGAAGCGTTGCTTGTCCATTTAAGTTCCTAAACACAGAAACTTGTACAGTTACACTTATACACATGTTCTTCATTGACTTCCTGTCCTAGTTAGGGAAAACATTCACACTGACAAAGACAGCAAAAAAACTGGCCAGAAGTTGCATTCCTTCCTCATTAGAGGCAAAACTAAAAAAAAAAAAATATGAGTAGAGGTGAAGGTTTTTGTGTTGCTGGTTGAATATGTAGCTTTATGCAGAGGCGTAACTAGTGACCTCAAGGCCCCCGATGCAAGAATCTATGAAGGCCCCCCCCCAAAAAAAAAAATGAGATACATTTATTTTAAAAAACAAACAAAATATTTTTAGAAAAAAAAAACACACTGCATCCCTAATTATTATTATAATTATTTTAAAAATATTTTTTTTACTTTTTTACATTTTTATTTATCTTATTATCTTTTACTTTTTTTATCATTTTAATTTTATTATTGTTTACTTTTTATCGCTTTGCATTCTCCGCTTTGCTCCAGGCTGAAACAATTTGCTGTGGTCCTGGGCCCCCCAGAAGAGGGGTGGACGCTGAAAACCACGGTGGGAAGGGAGGCAGCCAGCTGGGAGGGAGGCGGCCGGAAGAGGGGGAAAGACCGTGGGGGGTTGGGACGGAGCAGCAGGCTAATCAGCTGTACAGCCGCCGAAATCACTAGACCGTCTCCTTCTCTGTAGGCCACGGCTGCTGCAGCAACATCTGGCTGCTGGTGGGAGTACTGACACTGCTGTGCTAGGGGGAGGCTCAGGAGCCTCTCCCCTAGCGCAGCAGAAGGCATGTGGCGACCCACTCAATGCAGCATACAGGGTGTAAAAACATACTTCCTTTCTCCATAGACATATCCCAATAGTAGGTTATAAGTAAGCATGGTATGTGTTACCACTGGGGTCCGGATGGTAACATACAATCTGACAGGTTTTGCTGGCCCCTCCTGGCTTCCTCTGAGATCTGAGGAGCTGAAAGAGAGAAATCTTTAAATTCACGCTAAACAAGGTGGATGGAGGAATCTCTTTGCTCTTGCTGTCAGATTACCCGTACAGTGACTGCAGACAATTTTCTATCACCCTCCTATGACAGGTCAAGACAGACAGTTAAAAAATCTACTTGCGTGGAGCCGAATCGTGCCAGCAATGACTGCCACAGATCAAATTTTGGCTGATTCAGCATTCCACTTTGCAATCATGCTGTTAATCTACATGTCTGAAATGGAATTCCATTAGGCCTAAATCTTCATGCAGTACAAAGCGGTAAAATGGACAGAGTTCTACACACTGCAGTATTGCTGTCACTCGAATAAGCGATAGAAAGCAAATAGGCATCCATCATCAACATGCTGCAAATAGCATTCATGTTATCTCCCTTCATTACCTTGTCTCCAGCTGGGAAGTGTACAAGGAGTCATTTGGTATAGTACACACTTTTCGAACTGGAGTTTGCAAGGTGTCTGGTAGAAGTCATAAATTCCTGCCAAGTGCCCAGAAAAGGCCACAATATGAACAAGTCCTAAAGGATTCAGCAATAAATCATGTTTCTAGTATTTCCTT
Source organism: Nanorana parkeri (assembly GCF_000935625.1). Lineage (NCBI taxonomy): Eukaryota > Metazoa > Chordata > Amphibia > Anura > Dicroglossidae > Nanorana > Nanorana parkeri. Next base: position 1,154,386 of record NW_017306650.1, on the reverse strand, counting down.
TATCTGGATGACTATAAATCCTCATACTCAAGTAATCCTCCAAAGCCTATAAGGAGTTATTGTAAACAGCCTTTAGATTAGGGTTGCCACCTGTCCGGGATCACCCGGAAAGTCATTTTTTTGAGTCTTGAGCTCGGGTTTCAGGTCAGCAGACACCCGTACACAAGACACTGTGTTGATACCAGCACAAGACACAAGTGTTGATACCGACACTTTACATTTTTTGACAGATGCAGTTGCATGCATAATCCACCAGCGAACTCACGGAGTCCACCTGAGAGCCCGCACAGCCCTGGTGAAAGCCCGCACAGGCCACCCGAAACCCTGGAGACATCAGGGTGACTGGAACCACACAGAGTATGTAGCTTCATATTATTTTTTTTGCTGTATAATGTATTTTTGGGATTTGTAGTCCTCTATAGCCGGTCTCCTTGGTGCTCTCTCCTCTATATTTAAAAAAAAAAAATTGCCAAATGTGGCGCTAGAGTGTTTGGGTTTCAAGAAAAGGTGGCAACCCTACTTTAGATAAAGACCAGACATGGGCTTCATAACCAATGATCCGAGTGGTAGTCGCATATGCATTTATATGAGGTCTTCTGGTGGCTTGTACCTCATTTCTGCAGGTTAGTGACGGTCATAAAACACCTCATCATAGTCCAGTGGCATACAATACCAATGATAATACCTATTCCTATAACTGCAATCACCATATAAAGTTTATATTGTAATAAAATAAAGTAAATGCATTCCAAACATACTCCGCCTATATTTCCTCCAAACCAGCTATAAGAAATATTCTAAAAAAATGTTTTCCTCTACACAAGAATGATGGTTAATAAAACTCTGTTATCTTAAATCATATAATATATCCCAAAAGTCCAAAGACCACCAAAATCAAAAGTAGAATTATATCCCATTTCCCTGAATGTATTGAAAATACACCTGTGATGTGACTTCAGTGGGGTTCGCAGCTAACTTTGGGGTTTACTGACTTCACACTGGGTTCACTAAACCTGGCTTGAACAGAACCTCGGCTTAATCTGAACCCGGCCCTCATCTCTATTAGCTAAAGGAAACTATAGCAGACCATATGAGGACACATCTCTCAATGATCATAACTACATCTTCCTGTATGTGAAATAGGGAAACACCGCTCAAATCACTGACATCTTTTCTCTCTCTAAATCCAGATTTAACCCTTACACATACCTGTGAACTTTTAGGCTTTATTCACACAAGCAATGACATGCATCTATAGGACATTTCTAAACGCATATAATGATTCATTCTGTGTGTGCAGGTGCAGATAAGACTCTCAGAACACATCTAAGGCTCCTTTCAGACGGACGGTCTGATCAGGTCCTCCTATCAGATTTTCAGTCAGATCTGATCAAAAGCCCAATGTGCAGCCGGATCTAAATAGACGTGCAGCCGGATCTAAGACAGAGTTCCCTTTAGATGGACCTGATTGTGAAGGATCGGGGATAATATGATAAAAACAGACACAGGTCCACTTACATCCATCTCCCCATAAACCAGTACTGGGCAACTCAGGCCCTTCAGCTGTTGTGAAACTACAGGTTCCATGACTGACAGAGGCATGTTGGGATTTGTAGTTAAAGCACGGCTCAAGGGCTGCCGTTGCCCACCTTTGCCATAGACCAAAATGGGTCTGGCAAGTTCAGTTTCTACCTGACAGACAGAAATATGGACAGAAAATACTGCACCTGGGCATACGCATGTAAATGTCAGTACCGGCATTCACGTGCACGGAAGTAAGTTCCCGAACACGAAATGCCCATGTTTGGGAACTTATGCCCATACACTTGCACTGCCAGTAGCGGTGTATACCCGCTGTGGTATTGTATGACAATCCCACGGTAAAACTGGGGGTTGTAGTCACCCAGGACTCTCAGCCAGAGAAGCATGTTCTTGTACTGAGAGCTTACTTTGCTGTTCTTCCCAGGTTTTCTGGATTTGGCATGGGATCCTGGAACTGACAGATTAATGGGGAGGGATGAAATCTCCATTCCTGGGTCCATCGTTTAGTAGTGGCCAGCACCTAATGATTGCACACCTGTGCGCAGCCCTTTTGGAAAGGGTGCTGGCTAATGTTCTGGGCTCCAGCTGGGAAGAGGAACAGACGTGTTCAGGAGTCAGGAGGACTCCACCCAGAAGCCAGAGTGGAGCCAGGAGGCTGCGTGTGTGCTGGAAGCACCTGGGAATCAGCCAAGGAAGCTTAGTGAACCTGTGACACACAAGGGATGTGTGGAAGAGTCACATGGAGGATATGTGACAATTTTGAGTTGGTGAGACATTCCCAGATAGCAAGCAATTGAGCTGCAAGTTTGAAAATGACTTGCTAAACTATTGCTTGACTTGCCAAGCTACACAATTTTGTTGCACAATTACAGCAAGTCTGCATTGCCAGTCTCCAGATCAACGTGCTTTGCAGAAGTGCTGTACACTTGGTGCTAGTTCACAACAAGCACGTTCCAGGTGCAGAGCAGTTACAGAACTGATCGAAACTGCATCCAATGTATTCCAATGGTATTTTGGGCTCTAGCTCACACCGCAGCATTCAGTTCCAGAGCATGCAAAAAAAAACTGCACCAAGCCCTATTTTTCCGGCTCTGGAACGCATGCAAATGCATAAAAAATGCATGCAAACAGCATTTTGTTTTACAAAAACAGCCTGGAACGCATCAAAAATGTGTCAAAAATGCAGCAAAACCCACTGCACTGCATGTGCAGAAACTCATGTAGATCTGGTCTGCATTTGGTGTGAACAAGCCCTTGCAGAGCTGTACTATCTGCCTGTCCAAGATGTGCAGATCGTACGTTTTTTAAATCACTTTACAACCATCGCAAGACTAAGGTCTTGCGATGGTTGTACAGTGTATGGCCACCTTTAGACCTGCAGGACTCTTGCTGTAGACTTGCCAAGCAAATTTGTTACAAATTCAAAAAGTGTCAACTAGAACTTGTGCTGCAAGTGTTCTGCAAGTCTACAACTTGCCAGGAATGTGTGCAGCAAGTTAACAAGAATTACAATTTAACCCTTACACAAGTTTGTGGCAAGTTATTCTTGCTATCTGGGTTGTTATATGGTCTACTTGCTGAAACATAAGCAGACTGTATGTTGTGTTGCTGAAATAAAGCTCTTTTCTGTTACGGAGGAAAATAAAAGACTGTCCTTTTTATGTAACAACGGCTTCATGACTGGTCCTTAAGCGCTCACCATTTATGCTAACTTCCCCTAAATACCAAACTGCGTACAGCATTTTCTGTCTGTTCAGTCCTATGGACAGAAAAATTAAACAGCGTGGGCTCCCAGACACTGCAAATACAGATGTATTTTATGCTGCATTCATATACGCAGGGATGCCATCAGGGGGGTACGGGTGATACCCATGTAAGGGGCCCAGGGCCGTCCCAGCCCATTGACAGTGGAGGAGGTGGAGGTAGAGAAGGACAGGCTCAGCAGCGTTCACCATTTGTGCTAACTTCCCCAAACTACCACAGCCTGTACAGCATTTTCTGTCTGTTCAGTCCTATGGACAGAAAAATTAAACAGCGTGGGCTCCCAGACACTGCAAATACAGATGTATTTTATGCTGCATGCCTATAAGCAGGGATGCCATCAGGGGGGTACGGGTGATACCTATGTAAGGGGCCCAGGCCTCCCCCAGCCGACTGACAGTGGAGGAGGTGAAGGTAGAGAAGACCAGGGCCCAGCAGCTCTGGCCTGGCAGCGGAAAAGGCCGGGCCCCAGCGGTGCCGTCCGGCGGGAGAGGCCGGACCCTAGCAGCACCACGTAAGAGGAGCTGCATATGCAGGGAAAGGGACCTCATCCAGCCCACCTGAGACCCTGCAGAGCCCACCATAGAGAGTTTCAGATGGGCTGTGCAAGATCTATGGTGTGCTCTGTAGGGTCAATCTCAGGTGGGCTGCGTGGGGTCTGAGGTGGGCTCTGCAGGACCTCAGGTGGGCTCTGCGGGGACTCAGCTGGGTCCCGAGTCCCGTGCCTTACTAAGTCCAGAGTCCCGTGCCTTACTAAGTCCAGAGTCCCGTGCCTTACTAAGTCCAGAGTCCCGTGCCTTACTAAGTCCCGAGTCCCTTGCCTTACTAAGTCCCGAGTCCATTGCCTTACTAAGTCCCGAGTCCAGTGCCTTACTAAGTGCCGAGTCCAGTGCCTTACTAAGTGCCGAGTCCATTGCCTTACTAAGTGCCGAGTCCATTGCCTTACTAAGTGCCGAGTCCATTGCCTTACTAAGTGCCGAGTCCATTGCCTTACTAAGTGCCGAGTCCATTGCCTTACTAAGTGCCGAGT
>NW_017306650.1:1142041-1143065 GCF_000935625.1 Nanorana parkeri | reverse complement strand
TGCCTTACTAAGTGCCGAGTCCATTGCCTTACTAAGTGCCGAGTCCATTGCCTTACTAAGTGCCGAGTCCATTGCCTTACTAAGTGCCGAGTCCATTGCCTTACTAAGTGCCGAGTCCATTGCCTTACTAAGTGCCGAGTCCATTGCCTTACTAAGTGCCGAGTCCATTGCCTTACTAAGTGCCGAGTCCAGTGCCTTACTAAGTGCCGAGTCCAGTGCCTTACTAAGTGCCGAGTCCAGTGCCTTACTAAGTGCCGAGTCCAGTGCCTTACTAAGTGCCGAGTCCAGTGCCTTACTAAGTGCCGAGTCCGGTGCCTTACTATGTCCTGAGTCCAATTCATATACTGTTCTGCATTGCTGTATAATGTATTGCTGGGATTTGTAGTCCTACATCCGGTCCCATTCTGCATTAGAGTGTAAGGTCCTCTGTATAGAAACTAATGTGACTGGTTCAGTATTATCTGTACATCTCTGTGGTATATGTAAGAGCTATATATGTATAATAGTGTGAGACTGTGGGGGGAACACAAGCACCAGCATGGGGGGCGGCCTAGCCATGTAGGCTGCATGGGGCCCCGTAATTTCTAATAGGGGTCCAGCCTATACATCTGTATGAGCCCCACAGTGGCGTTACAACCGGGGGGCCGGGGGGGGCGTTCACCCCGGGCGCATAGATGGCGGGGGGCGCCTGCCGCGAGCCGGGCCGACTGTCGCCAGAACAATAGAACAGTAGAAAGGCATCATGGCACACTCACAAACCAGCATGTAAAACAACTTGTCTCACCACTAAGGACAATGACAGAGGTTTGGATACACGTCTTATGCAAAGGATGTGTAAGCCGCACTGCCGCGCCAAGGCACCTCTTATAGTGCGGTCCTAACTCTAAACTATGAGAGTCTCCATCTTGGAGCACATGGGGGCAGAAGATATCAAATTGGGTGCAGGCCTGTCAGGAGGACGCCCCACCTCCTTAAAGGTACAGAGACACACAAGGGATCCCGCACATCCCATTGGCAGCTGAGA
>NW_017306650.1:1134258-1141349 GCF_000935625.1 Nanorana parkeri | reverse complement strand
GGGGGGGGACTCTGTGTGCTGCATGTGGGGAGGTGGTCTCTGTGCTGCATGTTGGGGGTCTCTGTGTGCTACATGTGGGGGGTCTCTGTGCGCTACATGTGGGGGGGTCTCTGTGTGCTGCATGTCGGGGGGTTACTCTGTGCTGTATGATGGGGGGCAGACCCCCCCACAACCAGGGTCCAGGAAGCCCCCACTGATCACCAGTCTAAGGTAAGGTGACACATTTTTTTAAAATAAAATCGGGAACATAAAATAAAACTTTTTTTTCTTCTAATACTCACCTGATTCCTGGATCCACCAACAAGTGCAGCCTCCCATCTCCCACGCTGTTAGAAGTTGCATACAGCGTGTGCTAGTTACTACATAAACCGGCGCGTGCAGTGTGCAGCTTCTAAGAAGATATGCTATTAGCGTAGCGGGAGCGATGCAAAATGCGCAGCCGGCTTCATCGCTATGCTAATAGCGTATCTTCCCAGAAGCTGCACACAGCGCGCGCCGGTTTAAGTAGTAATCAGCACACGCTGTATGCAACTTCTAACAGCATGGGAGACTGCGCTTGTTGGTGGATCCAAGAATCAGGTGAGTATTAGAAGAAGAAAAAAAGTTTTATTTTATGTTTTATTCTTAGTTCTATAATGTCATTGTAGTACTTTCAGGTAGAATACAGCTTCATAACATATCAGCTAGGGAACTACAAGTCCCAGCATGCCCTCATTGCCCCTGTACAACAACCAGATATTGCCGTTCCCTGGGTGATATGTGTGTGTAGGGGGGGAGGGGGGGTGTACAGGGACAATGATGGTATACTTGGACTTGTAGTTCCTTAGCTGATATATATGTGTGGGGGTGGGGGGTACAGTTCTAGTGGATGTTTATATAATATGTGGGGGCGCCCATAACTCTGCTTACGCCACTGGAGCCCCAGTTATGCTTTCCATAAATAATATTTTAATAATATTAATTTAATATTTTGCATGAAAAAGGGAATGGCCATATTTCAGGCTTGTTCTATCAGTGATGACATTATGTCACACACAGTGGATGATGACTCGTACATCGCGATCCATTAAAGGGGATTTTATGAGCGGAGAGGTGCGGAGCGCCATCTAGCGGCGGAGAGCGGAATATATGAATCGGATTGGGGTGAGTCAGGTTGGGAATCCCCTCCCTCTTACCTCTATACTCCGCTCTACGTCCATTGTCCTCTCTATAAATATACGGGAAGGCTCCGGGCTGTCAGCACTTCACACAGACAGCTCTCCGGAGAATAGTTCAGTGAGCACATTGCTTGGATTCCTCGGATTATACACTGCAAGCTATGGCTGGACTCATTCCCCTCCAGGTTCTACTATTGTGCGCTGTCTTCTGCTGGCAGAGGAACTCAGCCCAAGGTAAGACTGCTGACACCTCTGATCATTGATCAATAGACCATACTTCAATGGAAACCTCTGTGCATACATCTGATCACTTTATTGTCACAATATGCCCTTCCTCTACAAACTTTCAATCATATTATATTAACTATCGGCATAATAAAGTCAATGGCATATGTCAAGTATCCTTAAAGGGCCACTGTCCCTAAAATACTGTAGTTAGATATCTCTAAGTGGAGGTCGATCAAACTGTAAGGCTGGCCATATACACTACACAATCTGATTGTACAACTGTCTTTTTATCTACTGACATCTATGTCATGCAAGGACCTGCTTGTCTGAATACCCATTGAATAGAGTGCTTACATATGCCTTAATATTACAAAGTTTTGGTAAAGCTAACAGGGATTGTACAATCAAATTGTATAGGGTGCAGACAGTTTAGGGGCTCAAGTTGCAGTCACCCTGGTAAAAAAAAAAAAAATGTGGTAACTGCTCATTGACCTCTGGCGGTGTTATAGTTTGTCCCGGGCTCCGTCACTGTCACTTTTGTCATGTGACATAAAAGCAGGATTTTGTATAATAACTCTTATCCTCACATGTTTTACCAGTATATAATATGTATGATGGTGGTCTTTTAGAAGAGTAGGTTGTTGGTGTGAATTGGGTCTCATGAGGTTTAAAACAAATACATATTTTATGTAAAAAATAAGTTAGAGTGTGAATTTTGTATGTGAGAAATCAGGATTCGGAGCTGTAAGGATTTGGCTCCAGGGTGGCACTGGGAGCTGCTGGGCTGATAGTAGATCTGCTCTGGGTGAGAATTCACGATATTTGAACCTTTCTGTGCACCCCTTTATATTTGTGTGTGGGTGTGTGTGTAATTTTGTATTGTTTGTATTATGTTTTGTAAATGTTGTCCTTGTTAGTTATATTGAGTTATATAAACATTACTTGAAGCTCTGGGGCTCAGCCATGAGGGTACAAGACATTCTTTGTGCCGTATTCCGATTAGCCATACAGAGATTCTGAGCATGTTGACTGAACACTCCTGAGAAGGTGCAGGACAATTAATTCCCTATGCTGGCAGGACATGCATTACAAATTACATACACCCATGTAGCTACATGTTGCCTGCCCTGCTGAAGTTTACATGGATTTTTAAGGTCATGGGAAAGGGTTTGTTAAGGTAATGGCAACCCTGGATTGTAAGCTCTGTTGCCTAGTATTGCTATTTTTATGGCTCCATATACTACATGGTCTGGGATGAATAAACGCATGGGGAGTTTTGTCATCTAATTCATGAATAAATGCTTGAACAATCTTACAGCTTATCTGAAATGACTTTGTTAAAGTAAAGGTGGCAGAGTAGGGAGCAGCATTTTGTAACACACACCTGACTTACTGTCTGGTAGCCCACTACCATCTATCACTAGCCTCCATTCACACGAGCATTTTGTTGTGCATTTCTAGAAGAGAGAGTACACTCATCGTGAAGAATCTCCCGATTTTCAGTGCTATGCGTTTACACCTGAACGTTAAAGTTCATGAGCTTTTTTTCCCCCCAGCAGAAATGTGTGTTTTGGCCTCATAGACTTCAAGGGAAGTGCCTGGAAAAACATCTGAAGAATGCATGTAATGTGCGTTTTATATGAAATTTCACACCTAACAATCCCCCCCCCCTTTCACTATATGAGCTTCTGTTGGTGCAGAACGACATGTTTTTGGCCCAATAGACTTTAAAGAGGAACTGTGGGATTTTTTAAAAGTTAACCCTTGCAGTGGGGCTACCCCCTGCACTCCAAGGGTAATGCAAATTTTTCTCTAGGGGACAGAATAAAGAGAGATACTTACCTGATCCCCGGTCCTGCCTGTTTGCTAGATCGGGTTCCCACAGCCTCTTCTCCCCCAGGCTCAGGTAGTCTATAGCTGGCCATATACCTATGGATTATCTGCTGATTGGAGTGGATGGAGGAATCTCCCACTGGGCCAAGCTTCACTATCTTGCTAGTGGGCCTCGCTGGCCCGTTAGGCAGCGGGGCTGACTAACAAGATACTGAAGCTTGGCCCCGTGGGTGAGTATTTGTTCTTTATTCCATCCCATGAAGAAAAACAATCAGTTAACCTCTGCAGTGTAGGGATAGCCCTACTGTAAGGGTTAACTTTAAAAAAAATCCTGGAATTCTTCTTTCAAAGGAGTGTCTGATAAAAGCCGTTTTTTTACATGATTTAGCACCTTACAACTGTCTACTCCTCCTACTAACTACTAACTAGTGACTAAAAACAAAAAGATCAAGCCTGAAAATGTCTGAAAACCGTAGAAAAAAACATGAAAAAAGTTTTTAAATTGCCTGAAACCGCTCACATTTAAGTGTGAATGGGGCTCATAACAGTGCCATATATCTAATATTCGGGGTTTGTATACATGTATATACATACTTCTGAATGCTGGTTTTAGTACCTTTTTTATATAAAGTACATTTTTAAAGGTCTTTTAAACTGCACATAAGCCTTATCTACCCTGATGTTTTCTCATTCATGTGATGAGATTATATACACTGAGTGGCCAGATTATTATGACCACCCCATCAGTACTTCGTTGGGCCTCCTCGTGACTCCACGAGATGACTTCGTTGGGCCATGTGATGACTCCACGAGATGACTTCGTTGGGCCGCCTCGTGACTCCACGAGATGTTGAAAGGTGATGCGATGAATCTGACACTGCACTGTTGCCCTTCTGTTGTCTTGTACCAGTCTTGCCACTCTCCGTTCTGCCCTAACATTGACTAGTCGCTGACGGCCACAATTTGCACGTTCAGACCCAGATTTTTGGCTGACAGTCCAGTCTTTAAACACTTTAACAATGAGCCCCTCTTGAACATTTAACAAATTCTGCTGTTTTGCTGATACTCGCTCCATGGCTCCGAGCGCCAACAATCATCCCACGTTCAAAGGCTGTTAAATCGCGTTGTTTACCCAAATCTTCAGAAAAAAATCACTTCTACTGTCGTGGTAAACAACCTGATCCCGTATTTATAATGGTCTGGCCCTCTAGCAACTTCAGCGCGAAATGATAGCTAATTGTAGCTAATTTGCCTACAAACGTCAGGTGGTCATAATATATACACTAAGTAAATGGTGGAAAGCAATTGATGCTTCCAGTGTCACCTGTGACGGATACCGTCAGTAAAAGAGACTGAAGGAGGCACAAAAACTTTAATTTAAATATCATTCTTAATAGCCACAAAGGATATAAATGCACTTTGTGTGCAACAAAAGCCTTTGCAGATCCAGATTATACCCTGTAACAGTGACATCATCAATGTGTTGCACATAGCCTGTGTAGAGAGCAGAGCTGTGGGAGGGGTCCATCAGGCCACACCCACTATAGGCTACATGCAGAAAACTACAGGAGGGGCGGATACAAGACCAGTCACCCTGCACAAAGAGAGGGCAACAGTGACTGGTCTTTATTACCGGAAGCTGCAAAGAGAGAAAGTTTCACTGGATTACTACACCGATCTCGAAGACGCATGCTTCTTGTATTTCGATAATATTTGCTTATGTGTCTTTTTATTGCAGCTGCTCAGTGCTTAGGATCAAAGTACAGGAAGCTATGGGAGGCATGTCATGTATCGCAGCAGATCACAGACTTGTTGTGAAACAGCATGTGCAGAGTAGAAATATACCAGGGTTCATTTAATGCAAAGCACATGTATGTGCTTGAGGACATTTATGGCAATCATTTAAATCAAAGCTGTCTTCCCAACCGGATGCCCTGGCTTAGTATTTACAGTGACCTGCTGGAATTGTAATTGAAATAGCATGTATGCTAGTTTTACAAAGGGAACAACGTGCATGGAGATTTGTAGCATGGAGCCCATTTAAAATCCTCTCATTGTGTGTCTGATAATAAAAAGCTGCAATGGGCAGTTTATTGATCTCCACCTGCACATTCAACAAATGCCAGGAGCCAGGTAGCCAGGTAGCCAGTGGTCCCTGAAAATGACAGCTGGTGCCCGGCTTCACGGGTTTCCTCTACTTGTTGTCAATGAACAAGAAAAGTCTTCAGTGTGCGGTCAGGTTCAGAACGTGTGTGTGTGTGTGTGTGTGTGTATAATTTTTTTATTTTTTTTCATTTGAGCCCCCTAGAGCAAAACAAGGAGTTAACCCTTGCAGTGTGGGGGTCGCCTTGGCAGCAGTTAATTTTTGAAATTCCTGGAGTTCCTCTATAACATTCTCACTCTCAGATCTTCAATTATATAGCCAATCATTCTTATTACCAGTTAAAGGCACAAATGTTTGTTTAATCAGTACAGCTCAAGCACAGTGAAATTATTATTCCCTTTTCTGACAGAGGTGTGGTTTTCCCAGCAATGATAAGAGAAAGTATTGGCATGTCAAAAGAGATGCCTGTTACCACTGCAAACGTTTTAAGCTACTCTGAACCAGTCATTTGTAACCCCTGTATTACCAATAGTCGCAGGTAATGCTTACTACAAGTAGTGTCCCCTCAATATATATAAAGTGCATTTTGATGTCCGTACTTTGTCAGATCAATAAAAGTCTCTATTTGGCTGCTATGAGTTGCTCACTACCTTATCACAGATTTTGGCTATAGTTGTATACAGAGTTAACTCTTACAATTCATTCAGCGGCTTGTTTATTTTTTCATACTGATATTACTGATGATGTTTTTGCATGACCAGCCATTCTCAGCCAAGGTTCCATGCAACCTTAAAGGTTCCTGCTGGAGAGGTTCCTTGAGCTGTGGCTGATTAACCTTCCATTTGACCAGTTGCACTATCCTTGCACCATCCTGGACCAATGCCACTTGGCAGAGCCAGCGGTATGATACCAGTGATCTTTTTAGCTGTCTGTAAGGATGCCATTCTAACCATCAGTGTAAGGGATGGCATCCTTCCCTGACCATCAGTGCGAGGTACATTCTTCCCTGACCACCAATGAACTGGTATTAGCAGGTTACCCCTGAGATCTGAAAGTCATTTTACTGGTTCTTCTTGGGAGAAAAAAAGGTTGAGAAAAGCTGACTTAGACCATTTCTAGAATTAAGACATCTTGCTTACTAGCCTATTAAACTAGGCAAAGCACAGATTTACTGTACTGATGTCCGTATAGCTGTGGACACGGTCATGGGAAACAAACACTTTAACTGTGCTCAGGATAACAGTTCTTCATAAAACAATATTTATTCTTAGCGTGCTTTTTAACAGCAGCATAGAAGTTGCAAGCATCATTTCCTTCTCCTTTCTACTAAAATATCATACACTAGGATATTACTTAATAGTACTCACACATGTTCCCATTTAACTATTAATGGACATATTTTTTAATGTTATGATAATCTCTAATGTTACTGTATAGTTATTTTTAATACTGATAAGACAACACTTTAAAAGTTCTGATAAACTTATTAAATAAGCCCAAATATATACATTTTGCAGTCTCCTCCAAGATACAGATATTGCATGACGTATAGCTAAGCACACACGTTGGATGTAAAGACACTTACAGTGCAAGTGAAAGTTTTATATATACAGTATGTATTTCATCTGTGTTTTACGTTTTCCTGTAATTCAGCTTTAACTGCACTATGCTCCCTATTTTGGTACTTCTGGGGACTTTACTATACTGTGTATTTATGCCATGGCTGTATCACTGGCACTTTTGTAAGATTCTTTTGTTCTTCATTATAT
>NW_017306650.1:1095186-1134231 GCF_000935625.1 Nanorana parkeri | reverse complement strand
TTCCAACAGCAAAAAACATTGCATGGAATTCTATTAACTTCAAAACCATTGTAGAGTGGGATGGCAAACCCACCGATTTTGTCTACACAGTTGAAATAAGAAAGTGAGTAGAAGAGTTTTTATACGTTTTTGTTCATGGAACTGATTCAGTTGCCTGCCATAGACCTCACAGATATACCGTAATTATTGCTAAGCATTGTTTTCAAAATTGAGTGAATATGTATATTGTGTTTGTTGTGCATTCCTTGTTAGTAAGTGCCCCCCTTTAAATATTATTGCAGAAAAAAACACATGTAGGAAGCGCTGTGGTTTTAATGATTATTCCAATGGTTCAAACACAAGGGCATTTAATGAGCTTGCTGGGCAGCTCTCAAAAATACAGGCCTCCTTCAATGGGTACTTGATTCTGTTAGCAAATATTCTTAGCTGTGAATCATAATTTAAACATCTTCCTGTTGCCCATACTTCTAATGGAGGTGAAACAAATGCTGATTTGTGCATTTATTGAGAGTTTGGAGGTGCCTGGGGAGAATTCAACAGAACTTAAATTGGAATGAGTTTCTCTCTGATCACAATCACAGAGATAATTTTAATCTCATTTACCAGCTTTGCCTTGCGCAATACTGTACAGTAATTTCGGTCTATTCATTTTATTATCCCACCCATATTGTGCAGTAAATTTCATCTTAATGATTGATATTGTTAGAGCTGCATGTCCTTGTAGTTAGATGGCAGCAATAAAGGATATTACATCTGTGTGTTCTAAGAAATGTTGAGCAATGCTTATCCCCATTCACTTTTCTGGGTTTGCCTTGCTGAGGCGTGGAACATTTTTTTTGTCCAATGATGTATGTACAGGCAGATGTGCTGATAACAAGGGTATTGACATAGGTGTGACCTGTGCATTGCTCTTCTTGTTCCGGCATGCACATAGCTGTCTGCCTGGCTTGGAGTCTTTAGATGTAACATTTAAAGCAATGCAAACACGTATAAAGTGCCAGGAAAGGAAAACCTAATTCCTGTGGACAACATTGTGCAGCTGTGGGTTTTATTAACCGATAGACAAACACCAGGGAAATTCATATCTCAGAGCTGTGTCATTGAACCCCAGACATATGTACAAATATTTGGGCGGTAACGTTGCTTTAGGTATAGCATTTCTGCAGATAAAAAAACGCGGCTGGGGAATTTTCAAATCGTCTATAAGAATTTAGAGCAATTTATAGAATGGATAGCAATAAATAAAATAAAAAGCAATTTGTATAAAAATCAAAACGGATAAATCTGAGCCACTGTAATAACATTTTCCAGTTACACAAATTAAAAGACGAGAGTGAAATACTTTTCCAATAAACAGGGGATTCACACTGCCTTTGGTGGATCATGTGACCAGTGCCAAGGCAATTTAGTAATGTGGTCTCTGCTGATGGAAATGATATTCCATTAAACAGAGATACTAATTGGCCGGCTCTGCCTGAAATTTAGTGCCCTAAACCCCGTAGGGAAAGACTATAAATCCAGTTCCCTGCAGTGGTCACCCGACCGATAATCTGTTTTCTGCAGAAAATGTATGTTTTCAGAACCGAAAACCCACCAATAAATAAATGGTCATAGCTGCATAGACAAGACATAGAAACAAGTTTAATCATCAGGGCTATTGGAGAGAAAATTAAATTAAGGAAAATAAAAAAAATAAAAAATCAGTACATCTCTGCAATATGTGCATATTTTCCTTGGTTTTGTCCATTTTTTTAAAATGCTGCAAGTACAGAAACAACTGGTGACCCTGCCAGACATCCAGTGAGCTTCCAAATTCCTGTAGTAAGTTTAAAATGCTGCCTCTGCTTAACTAAACTCAAGCAATGTTGTCAGCCCTGCCTGAGTTCATTGGACTGGATTGCAGAACACCTCCCCCTTAAGTCATAAAGATGAGAAATGGGGAGTTATTTATTGCTGTGGGGCTTCCGAGTATAAGCTTGTACTTGAAATGAATGAGGAGTGCAGAGCATTTTGAAGATTTTGACAATTGGAAGTGCAACTTAGTAAGCAGTATATCGCTGGATCAGAGACAAGTTTAAACTTAAATATAAGACTGGGTGGGAAGACTAACATATAAATGTAACTTTTTCATTTTAAGCATAAACAAATTGCAGAAAGTATAGTTATAAACAATTTGCTTGCCATTCTTGCAGCCAGTACGTTGGTGATTGGAAAAAGAAGTGCATCTATACAAGCAATACCGAATGTGATGTCACAGATCTTCTACAAGATGTCAATGCTACTTATGATCTCCGAATCACTTCAGAAATGCGATCAGAAGACGAGGTTACTGAAGAGTTTCCCTATGCGGATGGCCCAAGCTTTAACCCCCATGATCAAAGTATGTGACATTCTTTACATGTATCTAATAATATTAAGATTGAGTGAATAATACATACTTAAGCAAGTCAAATGTACTATCTTTTAAAGGGTGAATGAATTCACTGCTAAAGGAAACCTATGCTGAGACATAGGCCACCATTGCTGACCTTCTTTAGAAAATGCTAGTTGCCTGACTTTTCCTGGTTTAAATGCAGTAAGGGGGCCAGATCACACTATTGTGCCATATGTTACCGCAACGCATGAACATTATGTGTGCAAGTACGATGGGGTGCCAATCAATTTCAATACCAGCTCAACGCGCTAGGCAATGCACCTGTGCTGCTGCAAATCGCAACGCATCGTGTATTGCCATGCATTGTATTTCAAAAAAGGGTTAGGGCTGGTAACATGTTAACGCACAATGTAACACTCAGTGTGTGTGTGGGTGTGTCTTACCACACTGGGACAGTTTGAACCTGGCTTACTGGCCCAGAAAAATCATACAGCGGGAAGTTGGAGCAAAGTTAGAACTTTCTTATCTGCCTGTTTGTTCCCAGTCAGGGACTCAAAAAATAATGATGCTATTGGATCAGCATGAAGTCCAGGGATTTAACATTTTCAGAAAAAGATGTAACCAATGGAAGCCAACATACTAGTGTTGCTGCGGGAGATGAGCATAATGACTAAAGTGCACCTGACCTAAGAATAGTAGAGGGTCTCCTTCTGGAATTGCTACCTGCCTGACTGTGTCTAGTTTCTACATTTTTGAGTTGCAGGCCTGAAAATAACATCATGTAAATGATTGTCAGGAAAGTGTTGGAATTCGTTCTCTCTATATTTGTTCCAGATCAGTAACCTCGAAAGTACTAAAGTCAATACATCAGCCTGACAACCATGAATTAATATTCTCTTAAGCAGAGCTCAACAATGGCAGCCTACATGATTCTCAAAAGAGAAGTGTATGTTAAATCTGAACTCCTGACAGGTCTACCAACAACGCCTGTTAATGCAATTGTGTAGTCATTAAAACGTATTCAGTGCATTTTTAAATGCAGCTAGTGAACCTGAATCGGGCTTGATGTCAGCGTCTTGTAATTCCCTTTACAGTAGAACTATAGGAGAGGAAAGGGCAGCACTAAAAAACCAATCCAAAATGCAAATATACTGACAAGGAACATGCTGATCGGAGTAGAGACTTATCTCTGTGCCCACTTACACTATCCACTTATTTAAAAACTCAATTCTAAGCTACCCTAAGAGCCTGCATCTTTTGGTAGCTATGTGTTTGAGTGCCACTGGAGATGATTCATGGTGAACCCTGTCTTAGCCAAAACAGTAGCACATACATTTTTTTCACCAAACATCACTTCCCTTTTAATACTCTATAACAGCCCTGACTGGAGCTACTTTAGAACCTCGGGAGGAGGCCATTGTTGTCACTTATTATTATTATGATACATTTAGCTTTCAGCTAGGAGTGACCTCCATATACAGCACCATAAAAGAAGTATAATTACTACATGAAATGAACCTAAACAAACTGTCTTCTCCTGACACATGTATTGTTTATTATAATGTGTTTTTCTTTCATTTTAGCAATCATTGGAAAACCAGCTTTTGAAAGTTTTAACTTCAATGAAGACCACACTCAACTGAAAGTTGTCGTTGCGGATCCAATAACACCCTACAAATTTGGAAATAAAACTTCAAAGACAGTTCGAGATATATTTGGAAATGACTTTCAGTATACACTGTTTTATAGGAAGGCCGGCAGCACAGGAAAGGTAACTATTTTCCTTTGTCATTATGATCCTTGTTCTTTTTGTCTTTAGAACTTTGTAGGCAAAAATGTTTCCATAGTTAAATTCAGCAACTAGTGCCAGAAAACTTGCCACACCACCGAAGTGCCCAAACTTTAATGCTGAACTTCAGGCATATATAGCAGGAGTACAGAGCAGAGGGATGAGCTCATCAGTGTTCCTGCTCCTTCACTGCCCACTACTATACCGCAGTAAAGAAAAGTGAAGTTGCTGTTTGGCAGAGCTGTGTACGTCTAAAGATAGACAGCAATACAAATCCTTTGGCATATAAAACAGCTCCCATATTATTATTTTACCTAAGCAGTTTGTTCTTTTTTTTTTTGTTTGACCCACTGCTCTTTCACTACATTATTGTGTAGATAACAGCCTTTTTCAATAAAGAAAGACATAAAGGGTAGCGACCCAGAGCAACCAAATATTATAATCCAGAGCAACCAATTAATATAGTAGCCCAAAGCAACCAATTAATATAATAACCCAGAGCAACCAATATAGTAGCCCAGAGCAACCAATTAACATCTCATCTGTAGCAATTTGAAATGAATTTATGAATTACTAAATTTTTCATTTCCAATTGTTCTAGCCATGTTTTGTTGAATTCACCCAACAGACCACAGAACAAGCCCACATTAGCCCATAAATAATAAAATATATCATCCTTTTTGGCCAATTCGGCAATTGCAGACTGCAGTCTAGTCCTAGATACCATTCACACTTTGATATCATAGTTGGGCACAAAGTATAGGGAACCATTTTGTATTTTGTTCTGAAAATACACGCTATAATGTAGCAGTATTTGGGTCTTATATTTTCTTTTCTCTTGTCTCTGTAGAAGGAAGCGCATTCTGCAACCAATGAAATCGTAATTAGCACATCCAAAGGGGAAGGCTATTGCTTTTTTGTGCGGGCAACCATTCTCTCTCGCAGAACAAACCGTTACAGCCAAGACTCTGATGAAAAATGCGCTTCATCTGAAGGCAATGGTAGGTACTCAAAGAATAGACTGTCTGCTTTTGAAGCATTTTGTTGTTGTTAAGGGGAAAAAATATGCTTTTTCAAAAGAAGATCCGGTCGTAAGACATTTTACACCAGTATTACATTTCTAAAAAACAGAGAACAATAGCAAACCGTTCTCATTGTAAATTCACCCTAATAACTTAATGTATCTAAACCCTTTGTGCAAATGGAAAACCCCTTTAACCTCTGGGGGAAAAGTGTTTTATCCTTAACCCCTCAGACACAATTAACTTTATCACTAAATGAAAACATGAAACAAGTCATTGTGCTAATCAATGATCTGAAAATAGTAAACATTGTACTACCTAACGATATGCATGAACAAGGTGTACAATAATGCAATATCTCTCCAAAACGAGAATTCTTTCATCTTTAAAGTTTCATGGATAATTCAGTATGTATTCACTTTGTGGAAATGCTCTTATGAGCCCAGTCATAACTGGTAGTTAGTTACATTTACCTGAACTTGTTCTGTAATGTCACTTCTCCGATGCACTTCTTCTGTTCTAATAAGCATCAGGGAGACACGCTTATATCTATACAAGTAGCCCAGACACCTTAATCCAATACCAATTGAATGTGTCACTGTGCTGCCTGTGTGGATATAAATGCTGGGCTGTCTGCATGATGCTAATTAGAACTGAAGTGCCTTGGAAAAGCTCCAAAATGTCTTGAACATTAGAGAGCAAGTCCCGTTGAATGCAACTAACTACTACTAGGTATACCTTGGCCTTAATGAGAGGGAGAACCTTCAGACACATTATCACAGTGCTTCTTTCCTCTGTTGAAGTAGCCCACCATACCTTTATGTACAATGTGCCGGTGTGTAATTTAGACCATGCCTCTTAATATACTTTTGCTTTACAGCTGCAGGGAGTTTTGCAGGCTCCACTGTATTTCTGTACCTCTGTGTAAGTTGACTCTTTCATTATGACTTCATAGGACATGTGGGAGATGGGTCCTCTTGCATAATGCTTTCTTTATTGCTTCGCAGTCCCTTCCCACGGCAAATCAGGTCAATAAGTCAATTGCACTTACTTACAGCATCCCCTCTGTTCTCATAAACTCAGCCTCCTATTTCACTGTCTCCCGTTTTTACCAACACATTGCTGGTTAATGTGTTGTGACTTTCTCAGAATAGTACACTTGTTAGAGGTGGTGTTAATTACTAATCATTAGCAGCGGCAATGACGAGAGTTCAGCAGTCCCTTTGCTGATATTTGAGGTTAAAGTGCTGCAATTACTCATTTATGTACAGTTTTATATTGTGCTTATGAAAATAATACCCTGCAGAAAAGATTACATCCATATTGCTGATGCAATAAAATATTTACTTATGACAACATGATGTCAACTATGATAGATAAAGATTCTAGATTCAATTTACAGTACTTTTCACTCTGTAAGATCCTTGGAACTGAGTAGATGGATCACTAATACATGGTGTTTATGTACGAAAGGTGAAGAGAATGTACACTTAGCAAAAGGACTTTTATCAATTGAGTGAATTAGGTCAACTCTGAATACCCAAATGACGTGCAGGGGATTTCACATGATTGGATGAATTAATAGATCTCGCTTCCCTCTATGTACTTAGTTGAGAAAGAACTTTGCAAAGTTCATATTTTCTCCTCCTTTAGTACCTCAACCCCCCCTTGTGTGTGGACAAAATATGATATGCTGAAATGTGGCAACTGAGTTGATTACTACAGGAGACAATAAATTGGCAAGCTATCACATGTAGTCCTTTTGAAACCACATGTATCCTTCCAATCAAAAATCTAAGAGGGTCTCATTAGGAACCATCTACCCCCTGTAAACCAAACCATATATTGAGAGATTAGACGTAGCCTATATGGACACCTTTAAACAGAGGCACACCAAACAAATTATATATTTCCAGTAATCCTGCAATATGCAGTAGTAACCAACAAATACAACTACAGGTCTGCAGTATGGCAGCTGTTAAAGTGGTGACTTCATACAAACAGCATTTTGTAGGTCTATATAGACTCAAAATCTATTTCTGTGTATTTTAGCATCATGCTTTACTGTATACAGTATTGTTAAGCAAATATTTTTTATTAATCTATTGCAAAGTACATTACCTGGAAATCTTGCCAGTAACAGTACTTCCTGTTGCAGGCTAACAATTGCAACTAGCAGCAGACTTGTCAACTCTTTTGTGTGTGCGCTCCTATAGTTGCTCACTGGGCTACCCATTAGGTCTGTGAAGATGGCCATATACCTGTAAAAAAAATTTAGTTCAACCCGCGGGCTGAACTAAAGAAATTGACGAGAATCTTCCATCAACACAAACAGCGTGTTGATAAAGGAATCGCCGTTGTCTACATTGTATTCTGACAGGTGCCGCCAGCTACCCGATTGACTCATTGGCTGCCGGCTCTGATCGCATGATGATTTTCCAGCCGGTCGAGGAATACCGGCTGAAAGGGAACCGACAGCTCCAATAAACTGGCCGAATTTGGTCCGGTACATTAAAAACCGGCCGAAATTCGACCAGTGTATGGGCAGCCCAACGACCAACTGAAGGAGCTCGCAAAAATGATTTGCTGAAGAAAACTGTATATAGTGAGGCAAGAGGCCAAACATACTGAAAATGTATACATTTTATATGCTGAACCAGCATTTTGAATGAGCATTAAATATTATTGTAGCCCCACACTCCCTGACATTATCGATAATTGGTGAACTGGATGAGCTCATGTAATAGTTGCCACTAGTTAGGGCAAGCTTTTGGCACACTTTTAACTGACTGTGTTAGTGATCTCCTAGACTTGTAGTGTAACACTTTTATAGATGTTGTCTGCAAGTACTAACAGAGGGAGCTTTGGTGGAAAAGCTAAATGTCATAGCATATGTATCTGTACAGATACATATATTTATAACCTATACCTAGTGGCCTAATGCATGCTTCTGTGATCCAGTATGTTGTAATAATGGCACCCTAACCCTTGTTTTTCTGTTCTCTTTCCAGAACTTGATTTTACTATTCTGGTTGCTGTAATTGTAGCTGTGGTCCTTGTCATAGTCATTATCATTCTGTTGGTAGTCGTGTGCGTGTGTCGAAAGAAGAAAGAAGAGAATACAAAGGAGACAGAGCCACTCAGTGACGTTTAAATCCCATCTCTGAGATCATTGTCTGTGTTAACTACTGCTGTATGTGATTGCACAGTACCCGCTACTGCAGAGGAGTGGAGCGAGACTCTGAGTAGTGAAGGACAATCTTAGTTTCCATGAAACGTTTAGAATTATTATTTTTTCTTGGTCAATACTGACTTAAATTTTGGGTTTAACTACTAATATGCATTCCTTTTTGTGATATGTTTCAATTAATTATAATATGTATAAATCTGGATGGGCTAAGATGGCTTGGGTAATTCCGTACTAAGAAGCCTAGTACAAAGTACATGTTTAATGATATTGATTGTAATAATAGCTATCAAAATAATATAATGTGACCAGAAAGCACTACCAAGGGTACAAAGTATGATGTGTGAAAGGGTACGGTGCATAAGCACGTGGTACAATAAATGTCTCTTGTTATTTAATATATTGCTGTAATTAGTTCTATGCAGTAAGCCTCAGCAACCAATTAACAGCAGTAAAATCTGAATTCTGGATGGTTGTAGCGTTTTGTTTTTTTAATTAAAGGCCTTTAGAGGCATTGCTTTAACAGATATGAAATCAGATATGTGGCTTCCAGACTGCAGTTCTTTAATAGCTGCTGTTAATCATTATTGTTTACTTGGCTCCCATTACTAGAAAACCACTCGTAGGAACGTAAGCATAGTGCAGATCTACACGCCTCTAAGAGTTATGCTGATGCAACAACTGGAATGTTCCAGGTTGTTTGACTTATTCCTGAAATGTTGTATTATAGACATATTTTTTTATTAATGTTTAGCAGTGGAATGCAGAGTTTGCAGCCTGCCTACAGTTGGAGGGAACATAACCTGACAGCTAGTATCACACTACACTACCACTAGGTAATGAAATCTGAGCTTTCAATTGGTTGTCTCATTGCTGATATTCCTAAAGGGTCATTCCACCAAAAATGCAATTTTACAGTGTTTAGCAGATGAATATTAAGCCGCCTAATGGTGCCTTCTGTGTCTCAAGTACCGCCAATGATAAGAGATGTGTGGGTTCTGCAATCTGCACTGCAAGAAATCTGCATTAATCTGGTCATGCAAATTACAATTTGAATTGAACATTCATCCCCCATTTAGTTTGTGTGTGATAAGGCAGGTCCTTGCACTACATAGTTGTTAGAAGGTCTAAATGGGGTTGTATGACCAGATTGTAATATAAATGTTAAGAACCAGAAACTGTGGCAGGAAGAATTCAACTGCTGGAGCCCCCAAATTATAAAATAAAGTAGCAGATGATGCAGCTCACTAGACAGCACCAATAAGTTAAATATCACTTTGAGTGGACTCATCATGTTTAAAGATGGCGGCACTACCTGTAAATAATTTCCCTTTTTAATTTATGAAAGGAAACTGACATAGTGCTTTGTATATTTAGAAAAATAATGTATACACACAATCATAAACATTAATATGCGCGAAATAAATACATAGGTGGCATAAAGCTGTCCACTGAGCCGCAGGTTGTCCTGTCAGCGCCAGCCGGCTCAACAAACTTTTCCTGAAAAGGAGTCAAGTTGGCTTAACCGTGACAGTATACAATAGCAGGGGAGATTCTTACATCCACTGCTAATGTGGTTGGTGCATGAAAAACCATGTAGACAAAAAGCAGATACTGGCATAATGGTTCCTATGTATTGTTGCACCAAGAATAAATTAAATTTGGAGGATCTATGAGTGCCAGCACTCATAGATCCGTCAGTCAAATTTTTGTCATCAGTCAAATTATCTGACTGAGAAGCAATTCCCATCCTTCAACACCATGTGTTCACTCAAGGGCCACATACTAATTCCAGTGTCTTGAGATCAATCTCAGTGACAATGAACAAGTTCAGTTCACTGCCCTGGATCTAGTATGTGAAATCGGAGTTCAAACCAAAACTCCCCTATAACCTAATCTACTGCTTTACTTATGGAACATTCACAGTAAATGGAGGAATAATAGGACCAAGTGGGATTTAAAGAACTCTGGGTACATTTTTCATTAACTCTTGCAGTGGGGCTACCCCTGCAGTGCAAGGGTTAACTGCTCATTTTGGTCTAGGGAGGAAAATAATTTTGAGCCGTAGACCAAAACGAACAGTTAACCCTTGCAGTCTGGGGGTAGCCCCACTGCACCCGGAGTTCTGCTTTAAAGGAGAACTACGAGGTGAGTGCTTTTCACTTACCTCATAGTTCTAGCCGACCTGTGACAATGAGACTGTCACAGGTCAGCTCAGTAGATTGAGAAGTGAGCGAACACATACTGGCGCTCGCTCACCTCTCGATCCTGTCACGGCTCTCTGCCATGACAGGCGAGGGGCTGGATTCCCCCCCTCCGATCCGCCAGCACTGACTGGCGGATCGGACGGGGGAGCGGGTACAGCTGGCTCTGCCTCTACATAGGCAGAGCCAGCTGTCACTCACACAGCTGGGCGGATCCAAACATAATTGTCGGGATCCGTTTCAGGTGCGGTGTCTCAGTATACCGCGAGCTGTAGCTCGCGGTATACTGAGCTTAGGGTGAAGGGAGGACGCTAGTTTGTGTCCTCCCATTACCCTAAGGAGAACTATAGGGAAAAGCCTTAACCCCATAGTTCTCCTTTTAAGCCAGTTATTATTCCTAAAAAAAATGCCAAGCCTAAATGAAATTTATTTTATTTTTACTCGGGTACATAAACCAAGGGAAAGAATGGTGTAAACTGTGCAAAGCCAATTTAGAGATTATTCCTTTTATAGACCATAAATGTATCTTCATGCAGATTCTATTCTCTCTTTCCATTGCTGCTATAATACAGCCATATGACAAACCCCACTTCAATTGAGGATCACTGCCTTTAAATAATATAAAACAAGAGTCTTGTTTATTTGGGAGATGTTTATTTGAAATCTTAGAGACTAAGCACTTATCCAAGAAATATTGTATTTTTATAGGGGGTTTTGTTCATACTGTCATATTCGATGATTACTTTTATACAGTGACAATCAAGGGTTTTATTTATATAATATATGATTTTTATATATGTATTGATATTATTGGTTAATATCTTTTTATGTGTTTTGTAAATGTTGGATAACTTATTTTTCATAGGATTTATTGTTAAAATAAAGGTGAATGGTGAAAAAAAAATAAAATACAGTGTCTTGTTATCAATATACTTCTACTACGATAAAAGTGATCTGACAGTTTGCAGGAATTCATGGTGAGCCTGAAAAGGAAGAATGAGCAGAAGTGGTTAAAAAAGTGCAAAATGGTGTGGGGGAATTAGAGCTCAATGTTTTGCATGACATAGCTAAAGATTAATGGGACTTCCAATTAAGCTGGCCATACACTGGTAGCTTTCCGAACGAACGCCAGTCACTTTATTTTAGAACAGTATAACTGTGAGAGAGGGTATAGGGCTTCAGACACCCATGGCAAAAACAGACAGACTCCAGACTCGCCAATCCCTTCAGACTTCCTCAGTGCAGAAATATTAGAAGAACAGGCTGGGCAATAGAGCAACAGCTGAATAGGGGTGGGCATGAGATTTTTCATAGGGAGAATATTATTCCTGTCCCGTTGCACTGCCAGACCAGAGTCCCATGGTAATATAATGGAGGGTGCTAAATGACATGTGGATGGCGCTGCACAAGTCCGAATGTAGAAGAAGTAGTCACTCACACACAAAGGTCCAATGCATCAATCCGTCCTTTTATTGACATCAGATACACATGGCATCACAAGTACAAAGCAACGTTTCAGAAACCTAGCATGGTCCCTTCATCAGGCAAGAAGCAAAGTGACTTTGCTTCTTGCCTGATGAAGGGACCATGCTAGGTTTCCGAAACATTACTTTGTACTTGCGTTTCCATAGGGAGAAACACCAGACTGGTTCCTGAGGTCCATATTAGCTCCTGGTACCTCCCTCAGTCATAAAGCTTCTCTGGCTCTCCTCCCCAGACCATTTCAGACCCCTCCTGGGTCCACATGTGCCCTCCTCCAGGCTTGAGGCCTAGTCAGTTTCTCCAACACTTGATAAGAGTATACATTGGTAGAAAGTGTTTCCATGCATCCAGTAAACCAGCATTCAATTCTTGTCTGTATATGGAATGTAATGACATATCTTCCCACGATTTGCACACTTGGTGAGCCTGGCCTTGACAGCGGCAAGTTCCCTTTTTTTTGCCTTAAATGACATGTAACTGTATAGGTCTGGAACAGCAGAGAGGTCAGCGCTTCTAGTTAAATCGAGGCATTGTTCAGGAAGTGTTGACTAGATTTTCCTGGATTGCTGCATACTGTATGTAACTATAATGTAGTCTCACACAAAAAATGGTTTATTCATGTAAGTGCTTACAGTGTATATAAACCCCAGAACAACATATATTGCAGATTACCAGTCCTGAGATGTGGTGGCTGCATTATATTTCCTTTTTTTTTTTACATTTGCTGTACATACAGAAACGTACAGTATCTGTTCATCCAGTGTACTCATAACTTCCTGCGCCTCGAACTAAAGTCTCAAATCCGCTGTCCTAGGTTCCTTTTGTGAACTACAAACACCTTCCCCAATGTTATGGAAATGAGGAGTGGGAGAGGTGTTCTATAGTCCAAATCATGATAGCAGCCTAGGGTGACAACTAGGGTTGCCACCTTTTGTTCAAATGAAACCCGAACACTCTAGTGCTGCGCTGCAATTGTTGGGGGGAGAATATACAGGAGAAAGCGAGGAGAGACAGCCAGGGAAGAGAACGAGGAGAGACAAAAAGGAGAGAGAGGGGAGAGAGCAAGGAGAGGCAGCCAGAAGAGAGAGGGGAGGGAGCGAAGAGAGACAGCCAGAGGAGAGGGGGTGGGGAGAGAGAGCCAGGAGAGAGAGCAAGGAGAGACAACCAGAAGAGAGAGCGATGAGAGAGACACAGGAGAGAGAGGGGAGAGAGGAGAGACGGCCAGGACAGTGAGAGAGATCCAGGAGAGACAGCGAGGAGAGGCAGTCGGGGGAGAGAGTGAGGAGAGACAGCCAGGGGAGAGAGATAGCAAGCAACGCACTGTGCCCTTCAAGACTTAGCTGCATCCTATGTTTTAGACCCCTCCACCGAGCTCTGGCGTCCCTCTGTATCACATGCCTTCTCCATGCACTCAAGTTGGAACACCAGGGCTCTGTGGTTGCCCGTCTGCCTGACATTGTGACATCTTGTGTCTGGGTCTCAACCTGAAACCCAGACACAGCACATACAGGACTCAAAACACGTACTGTTTGGGGGAATCCCTGACAGGTGGCAACCCTAGTGACAACACCAGATACAGTACGGTAAATAAGCGATGTCACCCTAGGAGAGGAAGTGTGTTACTAAAAGCCATCACATCTAAGGACTTGTAAACTGCAATATATTTTTTTAAAAACAAAACGTTTCTTGGGTTTAAATATGCATTAAGGAATCTGTAGCTCACTGTGGACATGCATTTAAAATTGACCTACTGCATGCAACTGTTTGAGTGGCCCTGCTGATTTTATATTGTGTACAGCCTCTGCATGTATTGCCGGCTCATACAATTTATAAAAAAAAAATTGTGGCTCAGCTGCACTTATCATGTAACGTTCACATGACTCTCTGCATCTCAAGAAAATTGCATGTTATAACTCCTCTTTTTTTTGCATCTTGAATACTCCATTGGTAGATTTAGCATACATCATACTGCCTCCATGAGCACACAGAGGGAGGGTTACTATTAACTCTCAAACAACCAGAAACTACAGTTATCTGGCACCCACAGGGATCGGTAGGTGCAGAATAACTGTCGTTTTTGGTGCCTAAAAGGCTTAATGGTGTTTTCGGACGATAAAGATCGCAGAAATGTGGCCAGTTAGTATTGCTAACGAACGATCATTAAAATCCACATAGGTCTGTGCATAATGGGGCAGTCATAGGGAAATCCAACGACGGTTTGATGACAGCACGAAAAAAAACCGAACGATAGTTGTAAGGTGTATGACCACCTTTAATCTGTCCTATTACATGAGGCTGCATTCACATCTAGTCAACACATTTTCGTTCATTTCTACACACGTTTATGATGCACGTTTTTGTGCGCATTTTATGAGCATACATTTAGTTGCGTGTTTTTGCAAGCAGATTATGACATGGGCAAACACGCACAAAAACTAATTTTTTAGCATTTCCATTGGAGTCAAAAGGACCAAGAAACGTTTAATCTGCCAAAAAGAAGTTCATGTACATTTTCTAGTCACAGGCGTTTTGCTACAAGTGACAGAATGCTTAGATGTGAACATGACCATAGAAATGGATAGGATTTTGGTTTTTGTCTAAAACAAATAATTTGTGTGGTAGTGTAATTATTCCCAATATCCCAAAAACTAAAATCACGTTCGTTTTAACATGTCAATGTAATTTACAAAGCTGCTTTTAATATTTCAAAATCTGCAGCTTTCATTATTATCATACCTGGTGATCCTGCCATGAAGGTCTTTGTTCAGGCACTTCCTGGGGTAATAATGGAGTCCCATTTGTGCTCCTACACTGTTACCATCTCAAATGCACCCCTGATGCAGACTACAAATAGCTGTGCTGACACATGTGCAGCGATGGTTTACCATTATCACTATTAGGAAACTGGTCCATACCAAAGATGTACATCACCTACGAGAGTAAGTGCATGTAGACAGGAAGTGGCTGAAAGAGACTGATAAAGGTCAGCAGCACTGAGCTGCAAAAAGGTTTTTTAAAAAAAGGTAAGATGGGAGGTATTTTATGGGGGGAAAAAAATGGTAATTCTTTATGATATACATTTCTTTAGCAACCTGAATGTTATCCCGTTAGGGTTACATAGTATTTGAGGTTGAATAAAGACGTGTGTGTGTGTGTGTGTGTGTGTGTGTGTGTGTGTATCCCCGAGTCATCTCGTTTTTAGGAGTACTTGTACCCCTGTATATTACCGTTTCTCAGGAAATCGTCCAAAAGCTTCTTGAACGATTCCACACTATTAGCTGAAATCACTGCTTGTGGCAACGAGTTCCAGACCCTAACCGCGCGAACTGAGAAGAATCCCCTTCGGGTTTAGATCTGCTTTAAAATAGAGTTGCTGATCTCTTGCAAATGCAGGTATCGGAGACTTCCCACTGTTTAATATCTGTTCCCCCCCTCCACTATAGTACATAGGAGTCGGTGGGAGAAATCACAACATGTGGCGGGGGAGCAGCTATTTGACACACTTGGAAGTGTCAGCAATGCAGTGGAATTTGAAGACTTAGACTACCAGAAACGTATTTGTCTTCTTTTTCAGGCTGGGCTTAGTTAAATGTGTTTAAATAACTGACAGGGTTGCTTTAAGAAAGAAAAGATAACTAGTTACAAGTAAATTTCTTTGTAAAAAGTAAAAAATGTCATATAACTTGAAATGTAAGCTTTTGGTTTCCAGGGTACAGATAAGAATCAATTCCAGCCTTTGGTATTTAAAGCTGAGTTTCCAGTATCGTATAAATATAGTCCCTCATTTCTAATTAAAATTTTTAAAAAATGTAAAAATGTAGTTTCTTTGTATGCATGCATGAATTAGGTACCATTTCTTCAACCAACATCGCAATTCATGTCCGTAATATATTTTTGCGGAAATAGTATATTTGTCCCATATGGGCAGGGGCAAAAGAAGCTCTGTGTGAGGACTCTTTTCCTGCTGGATGGCCAAATTGGCCTATCAGCAAAGCACCAGTGTTGTCACATGGGAACAAGAGGTGTGAGGTACATGTTCCCCCATACTCAGAAGTACTGGCTATGTCACTGTTTCCTCAAAAGAATGAAGGAGGCGGGCATTTATCTGAACCTGTTGCTTTGGTGTGCTTGGGCAAAGCACATATCATTTTGAAGCAAATCTGTGCTTTACCCATGCAAGGCAAAGCAATTGGTTTGCTTTATTCCCCCCATCCCCAGCAGCACATAATAATCTTTCTTTTTCTCCCCCACTGCTCTGTTCAGTACAGGGAGCCAAAGAAAATACCCAGTACTTTCATGTATATTGATCCAACTGGCGCTATCATGGGGGGTCCATAGCCCTGGGTAAGCTATGACTTTAAAGACTGGTAGCTCACACATGGAATTCCTTTACGAGGCAGCTATATTAAAGAGAATCGGTTGTTTGTTTTGCATGGGCAGCCCATGCCAATTATCAGACAAGAATGGCTGTTTACAGGGGTGTAACTAGAAATCACAGGGCCCCATAGCAAAATTTTGTTATATATATATATAATAATAATAGTTGCATGTCATTTTGTGTCATTAGCAAAAATAGGATTTTTATTTTTTTACACTATCAGGTCATCAATAAAAAGAGTGGAGAAGGATGAGAGCAGAATCAATTATTTGCTACTATATACAACCATGCTAGCTATAGCCCACTTTGAATATGTAGTAACAAATACCCATTATCTTTTGTCCTACTACCTGTTCTTTAACCATTTACATACATGCACCAAAAGTGGGCTGGATAACTCCAACAGTGGTTAGCAGCAGACAAGGAATGAGGACAGAGGGATGTTGCTGCTGAAATTGGCAGGATAAATGAGAAGACAATGGGTGATTACGCCCACCAAACACTATAAGCATAATATCCCTTTTTTGTAAATTATCTCATAAATCACTCATTCTGATTTATTTGCAAGCACAAAAAAAGCAGTTAACGCACACATTTAAAAAAAGTTTTTTTTGTTTGTTTTGGCTCCGGTATGAAGCTTTTATCAGAGAAGCAGTGATATTCATAAGAGCTCTGGCAAAATGCTTGCTAAGTGCATTCATAAATATGACTCTCCCACTCCTCCAGTGTTTTTTTTTGTGTAACACCAAGTTCCTCTGGATTTCTGACATGTATGCATTTTGTAGTCTATAAAACAGCCTTAACTTGAAGATGTCCAGCGCAAGCTCACAAATCGCCACAAGGCAGTAGTCTACGGGTGACCCACTCAAGTAGCTTTAAGATTGGAATATCAATTTTTTATAATTGTTCAAAGGACAACATTGCATGGTAATAATGCTGTCATTCCAAAGCCATAGTACAATAATAAAGAACATCCCAACTAAAAATTAAAAAAACATTGAATTTTATAACTGGGCTACAAATACATTTTACTGATCTGTAAGGAAAAATCTCAATACATTACAAGGTTCTGTATGAAGTTGTCATCCTGGGGAGAGAAATTACACACAGGGGAATTTCTTTCCAGTAGCCTGAAAAAAGAAAACTGATGCAATCACCATATCTAAGGACCAGTAAGCTGTTATTAGTCGCATTTCTGTTCTTGGGTTTAGTTACACTTTAGGATAGCGATAACAGCATTAGACATGCGCATGCTACAGATTTTAATTTCGGATGAATGAATTCATCCTAAAACTAAATTAATTTAGGTGCTGACGAAATTAGTTTGTATTTCCTTTGCATTAAAGGAAATCTATTTGTCCGAATGCAGTTGATTACAGCACTAAAACTCACAGTAATATGAATTATTTGCCATGGATTATGGCTAGTGCTAGTTTAAAAAGAGGCTCTTAGTCATAGTAATCTTAATCAGTATTATATTATTTGTTACTGTGTGTCTGAGCGCTGTAATAAACAGAGCCATTAGTGCAACTCTCAGCCTGAGTGAAAGTGTAACAGGAACAGCTGATCACAGTGCTCACAGTGTGCATTCCGTGCTGTCAGAGAATAAATAAACCCCCGAAGAATAAACCGAGAAGAAAACTAAACCCAGTAAGTATGCAGATTTGCAAAGAGTGTTTAGTTTAATTCTCTGTGCTGTGGGGGTCAATTAAAAGGAGAACTATGAGGTGAGTGCTTTTCACTCATCCTCATATTTCTAGCCGACCTGTGACAATGAAACTGTCTCAGGTCGGCTCAGTAGATCGGGAAGTGAGCGTACACATACCGGCGTTCACTCGATCTTGTCACTGCAGAGAGCCGTGACAGGGGAGGGACTGGATTCCCCCCTCCCCGCTCCGATCCTCCAGCGCTGACTGGCGGAACGGACGGGGAGGGGGCGGGTACAGCTGGCTCTTCCTCTAGATAGGCAGAGCCAGCTGTCACTCACGCAGCTGGGCGGATCCAGACATAATTGTCGGGATCCGTTTTAGCTGCGGCGTCTCAGTATACTGCGAGCTGTAGCTCACGGTATACTGAGCTTAGGGTGACGGGAGGATGCTAGTTTGTGTCCTCCCTATACCCTTAAGAGAACTATGGTGAAAAGCCCTAACCCCATAGTTCTCCTTTAATTATCCCACATCATGGAGAGTCTTACAAGTAGGGGGTGGTTAAGTCTCCCACTGCAGGCACCCTCTAGCTCACCCTACAGTGTAACATTTAACCATGCTTGCAAGAGTCTTCCTGCTGGGTTAAGTAAAAGTTCTCCTTCAGGTCCGCTCCTGTGCACTGGATGGGAGCAATAGCCAGCCTGCTATTGGCTATTTCAAACTGCAATAGCAGGCTGGCTATTGCACCCACCCACTGCCTGCTATCAATCATCAGAAGAGCGGACCTGAAGGAGAATGTTCTCCTTCAGTTCCGCTCCTCTGCTGATTGACCCGCAGTGGCTGGGAGCAATAGCCAGCCTGCTATTGGCTATTGCAAATTCCAATAGCAGGCTGGCTATTGCACCCGTCCAGTGCCTTCTGTCAATCAGCAGAGGAGCGGACCCTAATGGAGAAAATTCTCCATTCAGGTCCACTCCTTGGCAGTGGCTAGGAGCAATAGCCAGCCTGCTGTTGGCTATTGTAAATTGCAATAGCCAATAGCAGGCTGGCTAATGCACCTGCCCACTGCCTGCTGTCTATCAGCAGAGCAGTGGGCCTGAAGGAGAACTTTCCCTTCAGGTCCACTTCTCTGCTGATTGACAGCTGGCAGTGGGCAGTTTCAATAGCCAGCCTGCTATTTGCTATTGCAATTTGAAATAGTCAATCTATAATCAACACTGTGTAAATTCATCAAACTATAAATATTATATAGGATATTACACAAAATTCATCAACACATAAATGGTCAATTCATAAAGTGCCAGAGATTGCAAAGTGACAAGTGCAGAACCAGATTCCAAGTGACCAGTGCCAGGCAAATAGAAACAAAAGTATCCAGTGCAAGTAAATAAAAAGTGTTTAGTACCTCTGCATATATTCTAAACTCTCAAAAGTGTAGCGAGGTCCAAAGACATCTTGTCTTTTCACCCACAGCCAGGGCTGTATTAAACACTTCAATTAGCAGTATATACTGGCACTGCTAATTTGATGCTGATACAAAACCAATTACAAGTGACCAGTGCAAAGCAAATAAATAAATCTCCTTTAGGTCCGCTCCTTTGCTGACTGACAACCTGAAATTAAAAGGTAATGCATTTGCTTTTCGGAGTCAGCATTTTCAGATATGGCATATCAAACGAATACGAAAATATCAAACAAAAATGTATTTGTACGATAGCGGATACACATATCTAAATAGCATGTTTTACTCTGCTTGAAATACACACCACCAAAAGGATAAAGAAAACAAAGCTAATGGTAGTAAAATTATCAACTGACTAAAAAAAAAATGTACCAACATTTTTTCTCATTTATATTTATTGGGTTTATCTTATGATATGGTCAAAAAATATATTATTTAAATATTTGTTTAATGCACAACATTGCAGTGTCCTTTGTATGACTTCCTGCTAAGAAAATAAATTTTCTAAAAACAGGCTTGCTGGGAGTTAAAGTCATACAAAACTGCAAGCAATTGGGAATAGCTTTGCTGTGTTTGCCTTTGTTAAGTTTATTCTGAAGTAGCCGCTGATGTCATTACCTTTCTTTTTGAAACTAAGTTTCTACCAACACAAAAGTCCTTTGTACGTTTAGTAGAGCTTACGATCTAAGCTTTGAATGTATTGTCCTAAATACAAGCATGACTTATGTCCATATTGTTTTCCCAGTAAGAAAAAAAAGAAAATGACTTTTTACTGTCTGTCCATACACATGGTAATTTGAGTTTTGGGTTAAACTGGGTGCTGAAAAGTACCGAAACTGGAAAGTGAGCAATGAGACACAACCTCCTTGTCCCCTTCCTCTGGAATTCCAAGAATGTCAAACAAGCAAAGCTGTCATCATCTTTTCTTATCAAAAGATTAGAAAGCAATGTCTTGTACACCTCACCCCTTCTATGAGTGGGTCAGCATGGTTCCAACTTAATGTGGGAAGAAATATATATTTAAAGTGAGATGGGGTTAAGCTCCCTCCTGCGTCCCCTTCAGGGGGGGGCGCAGGAGGGAGCGCTGCCTGCTGCCAGGATGGCGGAGCGGTGAGGGGGAGAGAAGCCGTGCCCGTCGCTGTCAGGATGGCCATTCCCTAAAGGAAATCATGAATTGTTCAAGCCATCAGGCAGGTCCAACTTGACAGACTGAATTGCAATACAAAAACAGTATGCAGACCATTCAATGCACTTCTCAATGTTGTTGATTGTCAGCAATTCTTCTCATCTGTTACTTGTTAAGGCAGTGGCGTCGCTACAGGGGGGCAATTGCCCCCCCTAGGTTTTCACTTGCCCCCCCGTGTGCCCCCCCGCCAGGCAAGGTGTTTGTGACTGGTCCTTGCAGGGTCCGCCGCGGTCGTACGGAACAGTTGGCACGTCCCAACACCCCCGTCCAATTTGATTTTTTGGTACCTTCCTGCCCACGTGCAAGAAGGGTTTTTTTCTCAGGGGCGGCCGCGGAACTTTTCACAGCAGAGTGGCAGAGCTTGATGGCTGTTCGTGGCTGTGTGTAGTGAAGTCAAGTCACTGCACTGGTAAGCCTGCAATGATCTGGAGCTGGGGGGGGAAGGGAACAGCAGCAGCTAAGTGAGATGTGTCTGGGGCTGGCTGGGGGGATAGCAGCAGTTGAGGCTTGGTGTCGGCGTGCGCGAGCGGGAATATAAGGATGGTTGAGAATGGGGGAGCGAATATTTGTGTCGACGTTTCGCGCTCAGAGGCGCTTCTTCAGGAGTTGGAGAGAATCAATTTAGCAGGCTGACATGTGTGTATCCAAGACGACCCCAACCGTGCAGTACACCAAAACAGTCCTCCCAGGGGAGAGGAGCGGGGACCAAACCCTGTGTCGAGCAGTTTAAGGTGGGAGGCATAGAATAATAGGGACGCCTTGTATGGAGTAAAGAACCGCAGGATTTGGGTCACTTGTTCACCTAGACACTGCCTCACATGGAGGCCCCACAAACTCACAGGGACTCCTGTCCTCCAAACACCTCCGAGCCACCCGTACCCAGTACAGCGCAGGGTTTGGTCCTCGCTCCTCTCCCTCTTCCCTGGGAGGACTGTTTTGGTGTACTGCCCGGTTGCCGGCTGCACATTTTGCATCGCTCCCGCTACGCTAATAGTGTATCTTCTCAGAAGCTACACACAGCGCGCCGGTTTAAGTAGTAACCAGCACACGATGTATGCAGCTTCTGACAGCATGGGAGACGGGAGGCTGCACTCGTCGGTGGATCCAGGGATCAGATCCAGGGATGAGATCCAGGGATATATGCTAATAGCGTATATCTTCTCAGAAGCTCCACACAGCGAGCCAGTTTAAGTAGTAACCAGCACACGATGTATGCAGCTTCTGTCGCAACTGCAGGACGCAGATGCCATCTGCAATTGAATCAGCTCTCGGCTCCCATCGGTTGCGACATGCAATGAAAATTATTAGTGCCCCCCCAGATCTGACTGTGGTATCTTATGTGCCCCCCCTAAATATTGTTCCTAGAGTCGCCACTGTGTTAAGGTACTTGAATGCATTTTGTAAGATCAGTGTCACTTTCATTTGGCTTTGCCTAACTGGCTCTAGACATTGTGTAAGTGTGGACAATGCTGGAGCACAGACATGGGATGGTCTGGAAAAATAAATGTCTATAAACACTCCCTAATAATAGATCTCTAGTGAAGTAATGATGGCTTTTGTTGGAAAGGGTATTGCGTCCCACTTTATACGCTAGATGCAGAGGCATTTGGCAAAAGCCCCCAGTAACTACATGGCAAGACTATGCATGCTTTGCCAAGCCAAGACTGCATATCTGTGGAATCAGTTGACAATTTTTTTTTTTTAAGGTTAGCTTGATACAGACGGCTTATTGACTTGTCACAAACCTGGACTATTCAGACTGAAATATGATAAGCAATTACTAGGGATAATAGTATCGGTGGCGATACCGAGTATTCGGGAAAGTACTTGTACTCGCCCAAATGCTCTGATACTTACCCCTGATACCGGAACTTCCGGTCAGAGGGAGATTTCCTCTGACCGGCAGTGCCATGAGGGAACATGGAGCCGGCTTCCCGGCCATTCAGGAAGCCGGGCAATGGTTAATATCTCACTGTCCGTCTTCCTGATTGGCTGGGAAGCCGGCTCCATGTTGTTTGGCTGGTTTAATACTGATTGCCCGCGAAGCTGGCTTCACAGCCTATCAGCATGGAGCCGGCTTCCCAGCCAATCAGGAAGCTAGGAATTTCAAGATTTGGATATGACTTCAACGGCTCTTTTGCAACGGATTAACTAATCATTGTGATGTGTCCTTTTTAATGATGGAAGCCTCTGATTATTTCATTTGTGACATGTTCAGCTTTTATGGTCCAAGATTTCAGCAGCTTTTCTGTAGAAAATAAAAAAATAAAATATACAGCTGCAACACATACATCATGGTATGTTAGCGCTGAGATATCTGTTTTAAGTGCGGATGCATTTTAGTGATTTAAAGCAGAACTTTAATAGCAAAAATGTTAGTAACCCTTGCAAACGGTTAACTGCTCATTTCTATTCAGGGCCAAGACAGCTTGCCGTTAGACATCCCCTTCCGGCGTCCCTCCCCCAGGAAGAGAGAGGCTGGAGGGAGCGATGCCGCCTCCAAGGATCGGAAGAGCATAACGTTTTTATTTTCAGCCTTAGACACAAACGAG
The DNA here is from genome assembly GCF_000935625.1 of Nanorana parkeri. Lineage (NCBI taxonomy): Eukaryota > Metazoa > Chordata > Amphibia > Anura > Dicroglossidae > Nanorana > Nanorana parkeri. The sequence continues at coordinate 1,110,949 of NW_017306650.1, read as the reverse complement.
CAGTTAACCCCTGCTCTGTGGGGGTAGCTCCACTGCAAGGGTTAATAACATTATTGCTGAGAGTTCTACTTCAACAGGATTATTCACAAAAGGGTGAACAGTTTGGAGGAGAGGTGAACAATCTTGGACAACATAGCTGAACTGCAAAGTGAACTGAATTGGAGAATTTTTCCAAATCGGCTATGTTGTCCTAGATTGTTCACCTCTCCTCCTTCTCCAAACTCTTCACCCTTTAGCCCTGTTAGTCAAAAAATATGGCTGTTTAAGAGCACAGTTGTCATAACATGTATACACTATACACTTCTATACTGTATATTGGATGACAAAGGGACAAGAATGCGCTTTACTTTTACTATAAAAATATAAACAAGAACAAATAACTCAAATGCTGGTATATTTGTCTTGCTGCATGTGAATCATAAATCAAATGTGTCAAAACAACTTTAGTGGCAAAGTGCAAGAAAGAATAACAGATACGTGTTTGCCGCGTATAATTACTTTTCTGTGCAATTTATCGTTTTTACGTTATTATTAGTCTGCTGCTGAATTGCTTTCCTCCCTCATAAGTCAATGTGATGTTCAAATAATTACAAAGGCATTTCGAAGCTGTTCAGAATCATTCTGTGTCTAGGGAAAGTCTGCGGTGGGCTCAGATAAGGAAGCGTTGCCTGAACCAAAGCATTGCTTGAATTTGTAATCATCAAACTGAATCAGATACAATTGTATTTGTTTCTCCTTTATTTCCCAATTTGTAGCGTGTCTTTGCACTTTTTTTCGCATGTTTCAGAGCATTTTACAGGCGTTTTCTGGTTATATGTAAGAGCGTTTTAAGGCTCATTTTCAGTTTGTTTTCTGTTGTCCCATGAAAAGCAGTCTCAGGTGCAGAAACGTGCTAAAAAAAGCTGATCAGCGCATTTCCATTGAAGTCTATAGCTAATAAGTGCCACAAAAGAAGCTCATGAAGTATTTTAAACATCGGGTGTATTGTTACACGCGATTTAGGGCATTTGCAGGAACAGCCCCCATAGGAATACATGGGATTTTTATTTGCATGTGTTCCAGCATGCAAAACAAAACACGTGACGAATGGGCTTCATCTTGTATAAGGCCCCATTCACACCTAGGCGTATTGTAATATGCGCGACCGTCGCACGATTTTTTACCGCGATTGCGCGATTCCAAAGGCTACTTTGCTGTATCCCAATGGAAAACGCCCTAAAAAACGGCCCAAAGTAGTCCCTGGGCCTTTTCAGGCGTGGGCCGTTTTGTAGGGCGTTAGGGACGGGCGGAAATACGGCAAGGTGGGAACGAGGGCATTGACTACAATGCAATTTATATTTTTGACCGTTTTGTAGAGCGTTAGTCAAGCGTAGAACGCCCTACAAAACGGTCAGGTGTGAACGAGGCCTTAGAGCAGTGTGTACAGCATGTATTTACAAAGTATTTGCTGAGTTTTCGGTAAGCTGTTTTGAAGCCTTTAAAGTACCAATCAGCTCCAGTTTGGTAATGATAAACACAGATCTTAATCTGTCGCTTTAAACAAGCTTGTTAAAAACCTGCTGAGAGCTTGCTTAAAGTGGAAGTCTGCATTTCTATTTACAAACTGGTGCTTAATGGGGGTTTTTAAAGCATCATGCACACAGGAATCTGGGGATTCCTGGCCGCAACATCCTGTGGATTCTTGCGGCAGGAATCTCACACAGAATTGTCACACGTCGGCTCAAACTATGAGGCGGAGTGATTTTCACTCACCTCATAGTTCTCCTTTAAGCTTTTTGCGTTGAGTTACAAGTCTTCTTTCTTCTGGAGTCTATTTAACCTCATTTATGAGCAACATTACACCAGCAACATAAATCTGGTGCAAAGTGCATCAAATATATTCCGTGCAAGTTCAAACACTCGCACATGCTTTGATAAATTCCCACCAGTGTATAGTGAAGATAAACTGAATTCAAAATGAAGTCATGAAATGCAGAAAGGGAGCACAGCCTACCCTGCTCAGTACTGATCCAGGGATTGCTATAATGCACACTCCAGTCCCCTTACACTTTACACATTACTACAATAGACAGGTCTGAATCGAGCTTTAGTAGTTTGATGATTTGGGAACATCTGTTTATTGGCTGTAATACAGGAAATTATTCCCAAACAGATCTGTTGTATCCTCCCTCCTGTCCTTCACATAAATCTTGATGCATCCAAATATCACTTACACAGCAGATAAATCTGAAATTAAAACGTATCTACATTATGTAAGAGCTCTATAAATTGTTGTGGCAGATAACAGTAAATCTCATTGGAGAAATGCAGGGGCTGCTACTGGCAATTTTTCTTTCCTGCCCCATAGTCAGGGGTGGTAATAACACATATCACCATTAAAAATGACAAGGGCACTAAAACTAAAAACAGACAATTATATTTAACCTAGAGTTTTCTGTTAAAATATTGAAGTGACTGGGGTAAAAAAAAAAAAAAGTAAAGAGTCAGTTTCCAAAAAATGCACATGCCATCATACTCCCCTATTTTGTTACATTTAAGAACGTGTACTATCTCACCATTTGGGAACATTTCCTTCATAGATAACTGGAAAAAATACAAAGTAAACATTTCACATGCTAAACCTGTGAATTGTTTCATGACTTGTTCTCCTTACTGCCCATTCCCTTAAAGTATAATTAAACTCTCTTTTTTTTTTTTGCATACATCTACTGATTGCTAGCAGTAGATATTTGCAAAAACATAAAAAAGTTACAAAAAGTTACTTACCTGTCTCCGTCACTCACTCCCGCCCGAAGATCCTCGAGCGGCATGATGGGGCGGGCGCATGCGGAGTAGAGTTCTTCGGCCGGGAGAAGAGACTCAATAGAAGTCAATGCACGCAGCTGGTAGCGTGCACGCAGACAGACTCCGTGGGACACAGAAGACACAGCAGTCAGTGCTGGATCAGAGACGGGTGTTCTATTATTCCATCAAACCTGTAACTTTATCGGACCACCGGGGGGGGGGGATCTTGGAGGTCGTGTGCAGGGCTTGGCTATGTGCAGAAGTGCACTGAGGGACCAGGTCAGTAAATCTCATGGACCTACGAGATCAGGTCCGTTAATCTCAAAGACCAATGCAGTTTAACATCAGCAGCTGGAGGTCCATAACTCTTACGGACGAATTATGAAATCATAGCAAAATATGATTGCACATAAACATATTTGTGTTAAATCTTATACCGTTTTTATTAAATATATTTATATAGGGAGTGTTTTTACTCTCTCCCTATGTAAATATATTTAACAAAAACTGTGTAAGATTTAGACAAATATATTTACATGCAATTCTATTTTTGTTTTATCATTATGATTTCATAATTAGTCCGTAAGAGTCATGGACCTGGAGCCACCGATGTTAAACTGGGTTGGTCCTTGAGATTAACAGACCTGGTCCCGCAGTGCGCTTGCGTGCACGGCCAAACCCCTGCACATGGCCCAGCACACACCCCCAGAAGTCCGATAAAGTTATGGGTCTGATGGAATGATAGAACACCGTCACTAGCGCTGGAGGGAAAACTACTGGAATGAAGATGATGATCAGATCAAGAGGCATCATTTAAGGTAAGTCCTTAACCAGTTGACATCCGCGGTGTTAAACCCCCTTCCCATCCAGGCCATTTTTCAGTATTCAGCGCTGCGGTACTTTAACTGACATTTATTCCGTCATGCAGCGCTGTACTGAAATGAATTTTATACCCTTTTTTGGGGACAGATAGAGCTTTCTTTTGGTGGTTATGCCGCGAACGAGCACATATAGGCGATCGGCGGGCTATGCTGCAGTGCCGTCCGTCCGTTTTTTTACTACGGGCGGACGGCAAGAGGTTAAAGCAGCATGACTTTGTTACTTTAAGTGTTTGAAAAAAACTACCAAGCAAAACTAATGGCAAACGGCGTGCGCTCATCAACTCCTAACCAGCTTTAAAGCAAGGTGCACATGAAAGGGCTTTAAACAGTACAACAGCAAAAGGTTTCCTTCTGTAAAAGACCTGTATCTAAAACCTCTTTTTTTAACCTGATCGGTTAGGCAGGTTTTTTTTCTGCTGGCTGGTGTGTGTGTGTTCTGGGAAACTTTTTGCTGTTAAAAGAAAACTACAACACATAACACTGGTGCTTTTTTTTCCTTCAATCTTTAGCCAGCTATGATAAATCTTGCAAACATTTTGAATTTAGTTTCCTTGCAACCATGGCAACAATGCTCTAAAAGAACTCCCCAGAATTCCAATCTCATTTTATGCCCATGATTGATTCAGTTTTCCGTTGTAGCCCTCACAGAACTTAAAGTCAAACTACAAGCATCCACTGCAATGGAAGTATCATCTGCAGTAGAGAGACTACAATGACATCTTACACTCGTGAAGGGTTAGCACGGACCATGCAGAACAATTATAAATTAGAGCTTTAGGGAGAATTTTTTATTGGGATAGATTAGGGAACGTTTAGAACTTTTGTCAGGTTTTTACTGTTGTCCGTGACTCCACTGGAGAGAATTCCCCTCACTTTCTGTCCCTGTGACCACACAGGAAGTAAAGGGAATAGGCCCATTGTGGGCACGGTGAAAAGCAAAACCAATAATAAGGTTCTATTCCTTTTCTACTCTGTCAAAAAACAGAGAATGTTTTGTCTGGAGGTGGGCTTTAAGTCTGCATGAAATGATATAAACCACTACCTCCAATTTACGTGTTAAAGAGCTTTTAGTTTTGAATTTGATCCAAAAAATAATCGTGGGATCAAAATATAAGTAGGTTGGGATTGTGGCGAATCAAATAATGCCTTGCATACAGAACAAGCTGGTCAGGCTTCCGGCTCTCTATTAATGCAAATGTGATGGCTTCATATATTGCAGATCTGAGAAAATGCCTCAACTAGGGAAAAGAACTTGAAACACATCTGTATCTGGTTCCAGAAATGACTCAACTAGACACACAAATCCCAAGAATATTTTTCTAGACTAAACTGTATGTCAAACTTATTAAATTAGAATTGATCATCAAATAATAGAATCCCGCTGGATATAAAGCCAAGCAGACATTTTAAAGCATGACAATTGGTGACCATCACTTTGGCATTGCTGCTCACTTCCACCACCCAATCCAAAAACAAAGCTATTTGGCTTGCATCCGAAATTATTTTGTGTATAGAACTGTTAAAGGGACACATAAATGGTTGGGGAACTTTGGGTACATATATCTTGGGTTTATATTTTTAAAGTGCAAACATTCTTAAACTGTTGTATTTAAAAAATGTTTTACCATCTACATACAAAATGTTTACAAATAAACATTTAATACATAAAGGATTCCTAGAGCACAATAGGTTAGCTAACAGCACAGCAGAGCTGCTAACTTTGACACTTCAGACTTAGGCTGGCCATACACAGTTAGAATTTTGGCTGACTTACAGGAATCATCCGAAATGACAAGCGGTGGCCAGTTTTAGTTGTCCCATAAAAATTAAAAGGAGAACTATGAGGCGAGTGAAAATCACTCATCCTCATAGTTCGAGCTGACATCCGACAATGAAACTGTCACACGTTGGCTCAATAGATCGGGGAGTGAACACATACCGTCGCTCGCTCACTTCTCGATCATGTCCCTGCAGAGAGCGGTGACTATCAGTCACGGCTCCCTGCAGGGATTTCCCCCCCCCACTCCCCTTCAGCGCTGACTGGAGGAACGGAAGGGGGAGGGGGCGGGCACAGCTGGCTCTGCCTCTAGATAGGCAGAGCCAGCTGTCACTCACGCATCTGGGTGGATCTCGCGATATACTGAGCTTTGGGTCACGGGAGGACGCTAGTATATGTCCTCCCGTGACCCTTAAGAGAACTATGGGGAAAAACAGTTACCCCGTAGTTCTCTTTTAAGACACTGCTGTTAGGAGTTGGCTCACTAAGGGTCACCATACATGTCACAATCTGACTTTTGTACATTCAAATTTAGATTTACCAAAACTAAGTAATATGAGGACCTATCTATGCAATACATTCAATGGGTATCAAATGAGAAAGGACCTTGCTCTATATCGTTGGTGGTATATCTAAAGGAGATTGTGAAATCAGATTGTATAGTGCATGGTTAGCTTAAAGGTTTAAAGTTTGTTACCTTTGCAAAGTCATTAATAGTAAATAAGGTGCATCACTGTTCACTTTAAATACCCAAACATGTGTATGAAAACAAAATAAGAATAGGATTTTAGGTAGCACATGATTTACTAAAGTGGGCCATACACGGTTATATTTTTTTGATCAGCCCATGAGCTGAACAAATAAAATAGAAGAGTTTCCTCCATCAATGCTTACAAGCGTTGATAGACAAATCCCCCACTATTTCCTTTGTATTGTGACAGCGGCTGTGGGCGAAATCTGCTGAAATTCACATGGCCAGCTTAAGGCCCTGTGAACATTCACTTTGCAAAGTGAACAGTCTACTCTTTTAGTAAATCAGTTCTCATTGAGTTTTGCAAACAAAAGGTTTGTTTCATTATGGAACCAAAAGATTCAGGAAGAAGCTTAAAGTTCCATCTCCTGGTCCACAGAGAATACACAATATTAATATGCAGTATTTCATATTTACTTGACTAAAATAAAAAATAAAAATCACAATTTGCATCCCTGAACCAAGATTTGATGACAGCTTTTTTTTTAAATGGATATTGAATTACTTCATGTATTGTCATATACATGTACAGCAAGGGGCCCAGATGACTCCTTCTGTGCATTTGTTATATACCTCTGCATATAGAGATTAGAACTCATCCCCATTTACCAAAGGGCCTCAATTTATCCTTCCTCCTTGGCCTAGTAAATAAACTAAGAAGCAAAAATTCCATGTCTTTTCTCATGCCGTTGAGGCTGCTGTAATTGTTGGGAATTGTAGATTACTTTTGTTTCTCTATGCTTCAAATACCTCTCTTGCAGACATTACTCCCAGCTCCATGTTTTGTAGACAAGCAGAGATTCAAGATTACTCTTCAAAGTTTCACATTCCTGTAGAAGAGATCTCCTTTGGTATTTTTGTTCTCTCTTTTTTTTTCCTACTTGTAATGTCAGGGTTTCTGGATCATCTCAGCATCTTTCAGGCGTCACACTGGACACCATAACATAAAATACCTTACAACCATAAATGGTAGAAAGAAACATCTTGGCAGCACAGAGGGCTGTGTTGCTCCTGCTGATTGCAAATATGGTAGTTGAAAGTCCAAAGGTGAGTAGAACCCCAGTGGGCTTACTGATGCTCCAAATTCTGTTCTTTTCTATACCACAGAGTTCAGAAAAATTACGACAGGCAGAAGCGTGTTAGCACAAGCCTAAAGAACTAAGATCAACAGGATGATGTGCCTGCAGTTAAAGTGTATCTACTCTACAAGTAATATTTTTTTCATTTTGTAGCTTTCGATCAAAGTAGGAATGCACCGATACCATTTTTCCTAGACCAAATACGAGTACTGATTATTTTTTCCTCAAGTACTCACAGATACCAATACCTTTCTTTTTAGCGTCATGCGACAGTGCACTGTAAACAAGGGCAGCGTGGTTCCCAAGAAGGCTGCTGCGAGGTCCCCAGCAAGTGCGGGACCCTAAGGCAGCTGCTTCAATTTGAAAAATTAAAGCGTCAGTATCGTTTTTTTGGTATCGAGGCATTTATACGAGTATGAGTGAAAATGCCCAGTATCGGCACCGATACTGGTATCGGTGCATCCCTAGCTGGAATTAAGGAATTTTGCTCCAGAGAAACACATTTGAGGTGCTGGGAAGCAGGTATTTATTGCTGTCTATGTGCCCAGTAGGTAGAGTCACCCAATCAGAACTTTCCAAGGGGAACACTTGTTCCTATGGCAACTAAGAGGGGTTTATCTCACTTTGGAGAGAGCTTCCAGTCTTTTTTTGTAAGACTATGATCATAATGAAAAATCCTCCTACGGCTTTTCATGCACTTATCATGCCTCTGCATTCCCTGCAATGTCCAAAAGGATATTAAAAAGGAAAAAGTATTTTCGGTAAACACTTATTTTGAGCTTACTAGTTTCCCAAATGTTTCCGTTTTATAAAACCATGTGAACTAGCCATATCCCCAAGGTTTCAGCAGCCACAGATGTATGGTCTTGTACAAGAATGTTAAAGAGTTTAGAAGTCTTTAATATGCTGGTTTGCTCACATCAAGACAACATTGTCCTTGGCAAGTTCAGTTTTATTTGTGGCAGGGTTAAACATGTGCATTTAAAGAAAAGCTAAACCAAACAAAAAATGTAATATTGCAGCTTACCAGCCCTTCAATGTGGTGGCTGCATTAGGTTTTTTTTTTCAGACCAAGAACATTTTAAGTACAGAAAATACCTAACACTCTTACCAGAAATGCAGTGCCATTGTCACCTACTGTAAGTTGAAAAGACAGTATAATCAACAATCTCTTTTACAAACGTCTGTTCCATTCAGTCCAGCATGTAATGCCGTGTAATGGAGATGAACAATGAGGAACAAGCCCAACTTGTGCGATAACCATGGATCTCTCTATAGATACAATGGAGTTGAGTGTGGATACTAAGGGACAGGAAGTGTGTTATTTGCACATTACCAGGTAAAAACAAAAGGAAAAAAGCTTGGAAAAAAAAAAAAGAAACCTAATGCACCTGCTTCAATGGGCTGCAAATGTGACATTAGGTGTCTGTTAGACCCCTAATATCACCTTAAAGAGGACCGGTCACTACTAAAGTGCCATCACATAGAGGGCTCGAGCACCAATGTGATAGTAATGAAGAAAATAAAAGTTACATATAATAAATGTAAATACAACACCCCAAAAATATTTTCAAGTCCCCATGTAAAAATCCACATGTAAATAACATGCATAAATATATAATTCTGGGGGGGTTTAAAATAATTTTAAGGCCTAAAATAGGGATTATACGGTGTGCAAAAAAAACCCACAAAAATTATTTGCACTGTGTTAAAACCAGATATTGAAATATGTATGTGTGAACCTTAAATGATGATTGATTTTCTATATTTTAATCTATCCAAGTTTGGAGATGCCGTTGGACTGGTGCTGTTGATTTTTAGTTTACAATTGGTAATCAATCAGTAAGCTGACAGGCAGACCTAAGTATAGTTGAAACAGTTGTTGGGAATGCTGAAAGAAGACTTGGCCTTTAAAATGAGTTTGAAGAGTAAAACACATTACTCAGGACATAGACTATGATGCCCAAAATGGGATAGAAGGAGAACACATGACTCAGCTACTAAAAAGTATGGCACTCCCTTATGCTAATCAGAAAGACTTTTAAGGTAAACATCACATAGGTTATTTTAAAGTAAAAGCATGGACAAAAGGATGAGGGATGATCCTTCGACACTCACACGGACACACACTCACACTCATTCACTACAGATCCCCACACACACACGCACGGCATCACAAAGACACGCCCACACTCACATTGAATAGACAGACACCTGTTAGGACTATTTTTACTTACTACCTAGCCACGTTTCTTAAGCATCTTATAGATTTCTGCTGTAAGATATACTATATTTTGTCATCATCAAGCATCTTATAGACTCATTCTGTAAGATATACCATATCCTGTAATATTTTGTAACTTTAAATTAAACACATTCTGAACTTTATGCAACAACGGAAACAATCATCTATTATTGAACTTTTCCACCCTATGCTTCGAGAAAAGGAATATGACAGAAAAAAATCATATTTCGTGTCATTTTCTTACACACTGAAAGGGTTAAAGTGACAGCTACACCATTTAAAAAAGTCCTCCTTGCAATGAATCCCATCATCCATGTTGCCAAATGTTGCAGTCTTGAAGAGCTAAGCTTGCTAAAGTATCTTGAGCATTCAAAACACAGGTGTGGTGCTTTCCACTGACCTCTCCATCACCTTTGTGTCCCAGAGTGACATAGGAGGCTGTGAATTAATTACTCAGTGCTGGGGAACACCAGGCACTGCAGAGGCAAGAGATTTTTCAGCATATCATTACAAAACTTTACATAGAAATGATTTGAAAACCAAACTGATATATCTCTTCTATACTTTACCCTGAATGCTCGCCCATCATGTTCACAGCTTGCTTATATGTGGCAACGTGAGCAAGATATTAGAACGCCATATAGACATCTATATTGGAATCAGCTTACAAGGTTCTCTTGCAATGGTACTGGGCAAGGATAGCAAAAGGTGTCCCATCTTATAATGACAGATGCTTTCGTGGCTGCGGTCACTTAGGAGACTTTATGTATATAAGGTGGTCTTGCCCTAAGCTGGGGTCTTTTGGTCCTGAATTTTTGGTCTGATACAGACATTATTCCTCCACGGGTCCCCCGATATGCTCTTGTGCACCCCACTGGTCACTGTTATGTTCCTGGAGGCTAAACAAAGGATAGCAAAAGCCTGGGAGGAGGCCCAGGGTACCAACACAGGAAGTGAAAGACCATATGAACACACTCATGGTAAGTGAGAGAATTACCAGTATTCTTCGAGATACCCACACAAAATTTCTTAAAACTTGGGAACCCTGCTGAATTATACACTTCCTTCTGTAAGCATGACCAGTCCCCACTATTTTTTAATCTGGGATCCGTTAGGGGTGCTTAACCTGTGGGGACGTGACCAGCCCTTCCCCTTTCTTGTCCTTTTCCTTGTACTTCCTTTTGTCCTAGGTGTCTTTGTTTCACTTTGTTTCTTCTTGTATCTGTTTTGTTTTACTGGTTTCAATTTTGGTGAGACCCATGTTGCACAAGGATTGCTACTTCTAGTCATTTACCATCAATACCGGGTACTTCTTCTCCAAATATAGGTTTGTGCTCTTCTTTAACATGTATTAAGTTATTGTGTGATTTCAATTATGTCTTTTTCATGTGTTGTCCCTGCGAGGGCTATGCCAGTTAATCTGCATATTCTTTTTGAAAATTGAAATAAAAATAATGCAATAGAAATGATTAAAAAGAAGAAGATAAAGAAACATTGATATTTGCATTAAAATGATCTATTTTACATATGTATCGAATACTCAAACTATTGCATCGCCTTCCATTACATTTCCCTTCCATTACAGTCGTCCCATGCATGGCTTCAGTAACTTTTTTGACAAGCCATTCAATGCTTTAAGTGTAATTACTTACAAAGCCCAGTATCCTGGTTTGACTTTTTTAATGAAAGCACAGAAAAGAATGAAGTTTGCAGACACGCTGAAAGAGGATTTACACAGATCCCATTTATTGCATACTCAGTGCATACCTTCATGTACAGTATTCCAACATATCCATCCAACTCTGTTACCCTCAACCCATATCTACAACAAAGAGTCTACTTGTTCAACAGTATTAAAGTCCTTCAATTAACAGCTAGATTGTAAATTAATAGGTTATCGTAAAAGCACATTGAAAGGATCTGAAAAATACACTGAAATCCGCAGGTGGGAAGTGTAAAATCTGTAAATCACATATAAAACTGAAGGCAGATAGCATCACGCCAATGGAAGTACCCAGTGGCATAAATCTGGCCTTGGCCTGGCTGCTTTTCTTAGTATACTGGTAGAGGTTCCAGGGTTTGTGGAGAACTAATTCAAATGATGCTCAATTATAAAGTGTCTTAAAAGCAACCCAATTGTGCTGTCAAACTATTTTCTTTCACATTTTTATTAAAACTGAACTCCAGATGAACATCTAAATACACAGACAGAGGAAATTCAGCCTGGGACCTGACTTGACTCTACAGCAGTTAATACAACCAGATCTTGTCTCTACTCCCAGGCTGTAATTGGACAACAAAGAACTGCTGAACTCATCTCTGTCACTCTGCACTCTCCTATTCACACTCGTCCTATTAGCATATTGCTTGTTGGCACATGAGCACTACAGAAAACCCAACTGGCCCACTTATGGTGCTCCCTCTCCCAGGTAAAGATGCTTTAAACTGTCTGGAGTTCAGTGGAAATAAACAGTAGAGGATTAAACAAAGTAGATTGGTTGTCCTGGGAAACACTTTTCAAGTACTTGCACAAGGTTCACACTGGCAAAACAATAAACATATTCTGATATATTCTCTCTGCTTGTGATCCTCAGTCTTGATTTTGGCGTTACAACACTAAGAAATTTGGTTAAATTACATAAACATTAAGTGCATCTTGTCCGATGTTTTGACATTCTCAAAATTTCAAAACAAGAAAAAAAAAAAATATAACCTGAGATTAATTTAAAATAATAAAAAAAAGAGAATGCTAAATCGGTTGTACTGCCATCTCGTAATGCCTGTGGCTGCAGGCAACAGTGCAGTCAATGCTTTAAAAGGAAGCACATACCGGCCAATCATACTGTCCCTTAATTGTTAAGGAAAGCTTATAAAGAAAGGGATGGATCTTTCACTCCTTCTTGGATCTGGACACATCTGTCCCTGGCCAAGAAAGTCAAATGATTCGACTACGGATTCGGATCAGATCCACTGGCTTGAACCTGGAGGAGGTCTACTTGTATGTACCCTTAGTACAGTAGTGTTAAGAATTACATTAGAATAAGCACGGATGTCAAGATTCTACACATTAGACTTGGATTTAGAGGATTAGGCAAACTGCTAATTAAAAAAAACGATATCTTCTTGGTGTTTCCATGAGTTATGCTCAATTTGGAGGCTTTCCAAAAACATCACTCTAAGATCCAAACTCCACTGTGTCATCAGTGATTGGCTTGAAATCATAATTTCCACGCCCATCCATGTGGAGGTAATACTGCAAAGACAAGGAGAAAGTGCTGGTGAATACGAGACATCATAAGAGTTGAAACCTAGATGGTATCTAGAAATACATAGCATGCAGTAAATGTAATGATCAGTAAAGCAGAACTTCGTACAACACTGAAATTTCAGATTTGTGTGCACCCAAGTGGGTTGAAGTATTTGCATATTCCTTTAATCTCCAAGTTAATAATGCTAATACTTTTCTGCACAAGGTGGGCCTTCAAACTCATAAACTGCTCACTCTACTGTAGACCGACTTCCCAATTAAATAAAACTACCAAAAGTGTGCCCATTCCAGAACAGGCAAGGTTGGGATGGTTTGAGCATTGGGAGAGAAAAGGAGGGTGAACATGCTATGGAGAGGAGAAAAGAGAAGATAAGAAAAGGGAGCTGCAGATGCAGTGCAGTAGGTGTGGACAGAGTGCAGGGAGGTGATAGTTGATAGAAGGGGGGGTTGGGTGATAGTGGGGAGAGGGTGCTGGCATTGTGGGAGGTGAAGGGTTAGGGGAACAAAGTAGCAACTGCAGAAATGCTGCCAGCCAGCCTGAATCCTATTGGAGAGCTGCATCCCAACACACAACCCACTCCTTTCCCTGCTCAAACTGCAGGAGATATGGGGGCGATGACAGACTGCTCATGAGCTTCTCTGCTGCTATGTCAGTCCTCTCCTCCAAAGCCTGCCTGCTCCGTGAGCTTTGACTATATTGTGTAACATGTCAGAGGTTCTACAGCAGACTAAAGGAAAGATAGCTGCGGCAGAAGAGAAGCTGCTGACAATCTTTCATCCCCTCAGGCTAATCATATAGGCATTGCTATAGGCAATATCAGTAGGAGAGGGATCCACAATTAAGCCCCAGCAAGGGAGGGGCAAAATGGGTGGAGTGTGCATTTGTGCTAGTGCAATAAAGTGCTTTAACTACAAAGAATTGGTGTGGGGCTTCACGCTACAGGTGTAGCTTTAATCTCCAAGTTAATAATTCTGTTATGTTTTGTCTGTATAGATGCTTAGCAAAGTTCTTTTTTTTAAAGGATACACCCATTCAAAGCCCATGAGGGCTTAAGCTTTGTTCTTTTTTTGGAGTACAATTTCCTAAAGTTTTTAGATCTGTTGTGGTCAGTTCTGTTTAGGTAAATTTGTGCCTGTAACCACTGGTTTAGAAAAATCAGCTGTTGCATCCAAAACTACCTAAAACTATTTTTTCCTAGTTAAAATAATGAATCAGCTTGGAGTGCTTCTGCTATATTAAACCCAAGCAATAATGTAAAAGTAAAAAATGTATTAGACATGCAAATTATGTGATGACAGACTGTGGTGTCGCTGACACTGAGAATCGTACTGTTCATTAACATTATATACAGCCTAAATCTTACCCCTAGCATGTGATGAAAGGACTGGTGTTTATCCAATGTCGCCCTCAAAGTCACAGAGGACACTCTCCTCACTGTACAGTATTTGTTTTTTTTGCCTATGTCAGTGCCCAGCTCCCCAGGTCCTTTGATAATTCCTTCTCTATTAGACTTGAAAATGGTCTGTGTGTCTGAACTGATTTCCAAGTTGCGCCCTACTGACCTCAATGGGGTTTGGATTAACCTCTGCAATTTCTGGAATTGAGGAGTTTGACTAACTGCCTGCAAATCAAACCCAGGCCAAAATCGCTCATCCCTACCAAACAATGACAGGAACTGCAAGGATTTGCGTGTTCTCATCATATTTGTAAAAAGTGTATAGGAGCAGGATAGTGGTTTCTTTCTTAAACTGACCCTAGATTGTGTGCTTTTGTGAATGTGCTTAAGACATGGAGCTCCACGGGGACAGGGACTGGGGGACTCTGGAAAATCTAGTTAGGAAAGCACCTAACAAAAAAATGTCACTGTGACATAAAGGAAATACTAAGTATAACGATGCACTTCCTCTCTCTGTGTAAACACAGGCTTATAACTTCACTCCATGTTTCAGAACAGATGTGAACCAAATGATTTCTAGATGTTAAAGTAGAACTCCAGAGCAAACTTTTTTGTTTTTAATAGAGGGCGGGAAGGTTAGAACCTGTCTAGAGAATCCGCCTTACTTCTCGGGTGGTCACAAGGATAAGAAAAGGAGGGTAAAGCTCACCACACAGGTTACAATCTGATTGAACAATCTCTGACAATCCTACCAACACGTCTTGGTAGACCTACCAACAAGTGTGAAGTACAAGGGCCTGCCTGACTGTATACAAATTGATTGGATAGTTTAGGCTAGTCCTCACATTACAAAGTTTTGGTAGATCGAAAGTTAACTTGTTACATTCCTGGAATTCTTTTTAGCAAAATACCCAAAAAACAAACTTTTTTTAAAGTGATATTAATACAATTATTTTATTTTTTTTATATGTCATATTTGCACTGTATCCGCTGCCTCAAGTCTGCCTATCAGTACAGAAACCATACAGTTCTCAACATGTGATACAGCCGTACAGCTATCCAACCCCACTTAAATTGTGCTCGTCTCTGGAGAAGACTGTCATTCCAGGCCTGCTGTTACACAACTGGAATACGTTACTACTTTATTTTTTTATGTAGCAATCAAACTGATGATTGTGTCCCTTAAAAGAAGCACATCCACTATTTAATTTCAACATTAAGGGAATAACAGCCCTAAGGTAACACTGCAGCTAAGGGAAGGGAGGCTGACTGATGTTCCCGGTTTTTGGCAAGACATTGTAGACAGCAAGAACACACTGCTCTGCTTTTTGTCAGATGTGAGCACGAACATGGCGACAGAAATATAGCCGGGAAAGAATTCCTAAAAATGTAACTTATTCCATCATTGACCAATGCCCTGAAATGATGGATAAATAAAGACACAATACCTCATGGTGTTTCCACAGGGACTTTCTGTGTGACACTGTGAACAGAGATATTCCAACCTGGGAAATGAAAGGAAAACATTATAACAATAAAAGGAAAATAATGTGTATATATATATATATATATATAAATCAA
>NW_017306650.1:1072917-1094282 GCF_000935625.1 Nanorana parkeri | reverse complement strand
CTAAACTGATGAGCGGTAAAAGCTTTTAAAGCGTCGCCTATGGCCAATTTTGGGTATGGTAGTTTTCTGCAATTTCGCGGGTGCGCGCAATTTTAAAGCTTGACATGTTTGGTGTCTATTTACCCGACGTGACCCGATCTTTTATATTTTACCAAAAAAATGGTTAATAATAAATGTTTCCTAACATAATGTAAAAAAAAACTTTTTTTTTTTCAAAATTTTCTGTAATTTTTCCTAATTATAATAAAAAATAAAAACCCCAGTGGTGATTAAATACCCCCAAAATAAAGCCCTATCTGTCCCCAAAAAATGGTATAAAATTCATTTCAGTACAGCGTTGCATGACAGAATAAACGTCAGTCAAAGGACTGCAGCGCTGAACACTGAAAAATGGCCTGGCCAGGAAGGGGGTCTAAACACCTGGTCTTGAAGTGGTTAATATCAATCTATAAATCTATCTATATAAATCTATCTATCTAATAAAACACACACACACACACACACACACGTTTTATCATGATGGAAAAAAAGTAATCCTTGAGCTTTACTCAAGGGTACATACCTAGGCATAGTATCTACAGATAGAGAATTATGTCAATCTCCTGCAAGCATTCCCTTCTCCTGCCCCCCAGTAATCACTCACTTAGGCTGTTGTAATACAGTAAGCTGGTAACTTGTTGGCATGTCACAGGGTTGAAGGGGGCAGAAGGGATCTGAGCTGAACAATTAAAATAATCTCAATACTAAAGGCCCCATCACAAACTTGTGTTCGGCCAGCCCATTCAGGTGAGGATTTCTGGCAGTGCAGTGCACTGCAACACACGTCTATTGGCAAGGCAGTGCATCGTACCAACACGAATAATCACGTTACCTCAGCTCAATGGTGTTAATATGCCCTAAGGCTGGATTCACAGCACGTATGTTGCGTTTAGTGCATACTGATATTCCTGTGCTTTGATTTGCTTGCTGCATTTTGTGGACACTTCCTGACATCTGAAATATAGGACAATGGAATATTCTAGAGGCATTGGGGAGTTCTTCAGAAGCATGGGGTTTTGGTTTGGTATGATTTCTGAGAAATGGTAAACACAGCTAGCCGCTAACAAAAGGTCAAAAACTCCTACCAAGCACTTGCTAAATGCTTCTCAACATGTGGGAAAACACAGGGCATTCGGTAAGCTCCTAAAGCGGAAG
This sequence comes from Nanorana parkeri, assembly GCF_000935625.1. Classification (NCBI taxonomy): domain Eukaryota; kingdom Metazoa; phylum Chordata; class Amphibia; order Anura; family Dicroglossidae; genus Nanorana; species Nanorana parkeri. The sequence goes on along the minus strand of NW_017306650.1, from coordinate 1,093,088 downwards.
TCATCCTTAAACACTTGTGTACAGGATACTGTTAAGGAATATACCGGAAAGCTTAAAGACCAAGAACAAAGGGTACAGAGCGCAATTAGTATACTCCAAAAATAAATCAACGTGCTTGGACATCTGTTTTCATTGACGTCTATGAAAACCGCATCAGGGGAAAAACTGCGAGGACGTGAATATAAAAGTATGCCATTTTACCAGTTATGGCTCCAAGTAAAGCCAAACTCCAGCCAAAATGTTAGTTTAGAAGACCGCATGGTTTTGATGGGTGTCGGACAGAACAGGAGTGAGGGGAAATCTACCAAAAGAAGCTCAGAGACCACACAATAAAAACCTGAGTGACCTTAATGCTGTCACTTTACACAAGCTTTCAGCCGGCTACGTTTTAAACTTTATAAGCCTTCCTAAAGCATGCTTAACCTTCCTGGCGGTATTCCCGAGTGTGGCTTGGGGTTAATTTTCAGTACCATAAGCGGTAACCCCGAGCCACACTTGGGATTACAGCGTAGTGACTCTTACATTGCCCCTCGAGCCATGCTGTGTCCTCCGGCCGATGCCGGCATCCGTCTTCCGGGTTCCATCCCTTGCGAGTGTCCGTGTCGCAAGGGAACCGGCGGGAATTTAAAAAAAAACCGAAAAAAGAACCGAAGAAAAATAATACCGCCAGAGAGTTTAAAATACCAGCCAACGCTCCCATTAAGATCCAAATGCAACACCTGATCTAGATCTGAAGGGTGCTTTAAGACCTTTAAAAGATATTTAAACCCAAGAACAACAAAAGTAATATATTGCAGCTTGCCAATCCTTAGATGTTGTAGCTGCATTCAATTTCTTTTTCCAGACAAGTACAGAAAAATCTGATGATTTTGCCTGCTAGCTTGGTGTCCTCTTGGTGTACATTCTGTGCACTGAATGTAAAAGAAGCAATCCTATTAGCCCTCCCAGTGATCGTCTGTGAAATCAGTACACTACCTCCATATGTAATAGAGATGAGGAAAGGTGGTAGTGTTTGTAGTACAAAGCAGGAGAGCAGCCTTGAGTGACAACACTGCTCCTTTATAGATACAGTGCACTGAGTCAGCGTGGTCACCTTAGGACAGGAAGTGTGTTGCTAGCGGAATTCCCAGGTGACAATAAAGCCTGAAAGAAAAGGAAAGTAATACAGCCACCACATCCAAGGATTGATTAGCTGCAATATTCTAAATGTTTGCTTTTGAGTTGAGATACGCTTGATCAGTGCTTCTTTTGTAAATGTTTTCTGAAGCAGATGCTACTTAAGCTGGCCATGCACTGTGTGAATTTCAGATGGTTCTTGATAAACCAGACAAAATTTGCATAGTGGGACCCCTGTCAACGGCCTTCCGCCTGGCATCCCTCGATCATCAAATCAAAGAAGCCGGATGGAAAATCTTTGGGCGAAAAGTGACGACAGCCAATCAGCTGCTGTCACTGTTCGAGTATTCAGACAGCAGCACATCCACCGCTGTCAGAATACAAAGAAGTATTGAAATAGTCACCTGCATGCCAAGGTCAAATATGCTGGACATCTTTTATTCAGACGCTAGCCAGTCAAAGTGACAGTGCAAAAAAACAGCATTTCAGAACCGAGCGTGGACCTTTCAACAGGCAAACACAGCGACGTTGAAAGGGACAATCCTCGGTTCGGAAACGTTGCTTTTGTGGATTTAGATTGCCTAACGTCTGAACAAAAGACTTCCAAGCATGTTTGACCTTGGAGTGCGGTGACTATTCCAATACTTATGTGATTTACAAGGGGCCAGCCGCCGATCATACCAGCACCCACCGTCATATTTAGATTCTGGTCTGGAGTGAGGTGGATCAAAGATTTGTTAGAATACAAAGCGGAAGTTTCATCCATCCACACCGACTAGAGTGGATGGAGGAATCGGTTACATTTGTTTTGTTCAGCCTGCAACTATGGTCAGCTTTAGACTAGCATTTACAAACAAATATCTAACAATATCTATGTCATAGGAACCATATTACTAAACACATGAAGAATTAAAACTAGGAGTGAGGATCTGTGTCCAACTCATTCTTAATTAGGCAGAGGAGGTCTGAATCAAGGGCAGAAAAAAAACTCTTTAGCATCAATAATTCCTTCCTATGTTTCAGTTGTCAGTCATGATGACACAATGATGGTGTGTCCAGACACCATCATGGCTTCCCCCGATACAGATATGCTGAGGTGGTCAGCCACAAACAACAGCTATTCAGAGCTGGTTAACCCCTTCGTGACGGGAGACGTACAGTGTACGTCCTGTCACTTTGTGCCTATATGACTGGCCACGTGCACTGTACGTGATGAGTTATATCAGGCTTTGTAATGCCGGTATTTGCTGATTCTCAGCATTTAACAGTCATTCATTAATGTCTCAGTATTGAGGCATTAATTAATGAAATAATTAAGCTTTTTGTAAAAGCTTCTTCCTTTCATTAATGAAAGAATGAAGCCGTTACATGCAAATAGAGGACCGCAATTTGCGATCCCGTATTTGACAGCTCAAAATAGCAGAGAGGCAGCAGTGACTCACCTCACCTCTCTGCTATTTGTTTTGACAGTTCGAGAGCCGAATGTTTAGATACATTTCACTGAAAGAATACAATGTATCTCTTTTGAGTGAAATGTATCATTTCTGATCGTCTAGGCACGATCAAAGAGCTTTTAGTGAGATCTGAATCTGACTAAAGTCAGGATCAGTCTCTAAGGTTATTATTAGCTGTTCCTAAGTTTGGATCAGCCTAATAGCCAAAAATAAAATAAAAAAGTTAATTTATCAAGCTGTCATAGTGATTGCTTGATATAAACTGACAAGAAAAAAAAAAGTTTTTTTATTTTATTTTTATTTTTTTTACAAAGTGTAAAAAAATTAAAATAAAGTGTAAAACAAAATTAGGAAAATATAAATTATATATAAATATATTTTTTATACTATAATTAATATAAAAAAATTCTAAAAAAAAAAAAAAATAATCAAAACTTGTGAAAAAAGTGTTTTCTTCTAGTTTTTTTCCTCATTTTTTTTTTTTTATTCAAACTAAGTGAGGGGTTAGGTACACATATGTGATATAATTATATAGCCCTATCTGTCCTCTAAAAAACAATATATAATATGTGTGGGTACATTTAGTAAGAAAGTATATTACTGCTGTGGAAGAATCACACAGCAAAAATGTAAAAAATGTGTCAGTCATTTATGAACAGAACCTGAAAACTAGCTCAGTCATGAAGGGGTTAAGGAAGGGCACTTTTTTGTCTTTTTTTTATATTTTGATCAAGCTTTATGTAAAATGGCATGTCCAGAGTGAACATACTTCACTAAAGCTTGCTATGCATTACGGTTAAAAAAAAAAAGTAGAGCATGCTTTCTTCTCAGTGCAACAGACAGCATCACAACACACTGTTGTGTAGTGTCCCATTCACACCAATTCATTTTTCGTTGCCCTTGCATTACCATCCATTGAAAAACGTATCGTGATGTGATGCAACGGATCTGCTGTGAATGGGCTCTTAATCTAACTGAATAGAATACAACTGGGAAAATGTTTGTGACACCAAAGAACTGTCACACCAGGGACAAAATCGCTCACCTTCCCTAAGGTATCGCTCCCTTGCTGGGGAGACAAGCAAGATGTCACTCCTTTGTTAATAGAGATTAAAGTGAATTTGTCATTAAAATAAACTGTGCAAGCAAAAGGGAAAATACTTACCTCTTCTACGTCACTGAATGCCGATCTGGAGCATAGAAGCCGCTCTCCAGAAACCAACACTTTCGGAAGTGCCAATCTCCTGGCCCACTGCTCCGCTCAGTTGTTCTTCTCGCTGACCCCATATGTCATCTTTGTGTCCTAAAGTAACATAGGGGTGGTGGGAGAAGTCACTGAGCACAACATTTTTGAAACTCAAAACGGACTGTTTCTGTAGAGACTTCAGGCGGTGATTTCCCTACATTAGAGCCGTGTTCTTGGGTGAGGTGAAGTATCACCAGTGCCAGAAATGCCAGTGTGACACAGCTTACAACAGATAATCCAAATACTGAGAGTCGCTCAACATTTTTCTGCCACACAAAACAACCTTCTCCAGCAGTCTGCAGTGCTTGTTTGTAGGTCCGTTCCTCTTTTCTGCTATGAAAACACTTGGTCTAGCTGGTGTTTGCGAGTATTGTATGATGATTTGGCCGTGGATGGCCAGTTGTTTTTGGGGAGAGATAACATTACAGGAGGACCTGAATAAAAATAGGGGAGTGGGCAACTATATGGCAGATGAGGTTTAATGTTGAAAAATGTAAAGTACTGGATTTTGGGGCTAAAAATAGGCAAGGGGGATACACATTAATGGGAACTCCAAAAGGGAAGTCTGAAATGGGAAAAGATTTGGGGGTCATAGTAGACCACAGATTGAATAATAGTTTGCAATGCCAGGCTGCAGCAAACAAAGCTAGCATGGTACTGTCATGTATTAAAAAGGGAATGTATTGTAGAGACAAAGCAATCATTTTGCCACTTTATCACTTTATAGATCACTGGTTCGGCCACATCCTGAGCATGTGGTTCAATTTTGGTCACCAATCCGTAGAAGGGATGTCCTGGAGCTGGAGAGAGTGCAGAGAAGGGCAACAAAACTAATTAAGGGGCTGGAGGATCAAAGCTATGAGACAAGGTTGCTACATTTAAATGTGTTCACGCTGGAAGTGAGAATGTTAAGAGGGGACATGATTGTGATGTACAAAATGTTTAGTGGCGATGGCATCAGCAATAAACTTTCTACTGTAAACTCTATTAAGAAGACTAGAGGTCACCACCTGAAATTGGTGGAGAAAAGATTTAACCACAAAAGGGCCTAAGGGCTTCTTTTCAGTCAGAGTGGTTACATTTTGGAACTCTCTGCCACAAGCAGTGGTATCAGCACAGAATATTGAACCATTCAAAAATCAATTGGATACTGTCCTAAGAGACCGTATCATACAGGGGTACAGGTACTTTTAAAAACTGAGACCACACAGGGACTCATATACACACACACGTACACACAACACACACAGAGGTTGAACTTGATGGACCTGTGTCTTTAGTCAGCCTCAAATACTATGTAACTATGTAATCTGGCCTTCCATGGCCAACCTGAGACCACACAGGGACTCATATACACACACACGTACGCACAACACACACAGAGGTTGAACTTGGTGGACCTGTGTCTTTATTCAGCCTCAAATACTATGTAACTATGTAATCTGGCCTTCCATGGCCAACCAAAGACATCCACGGGATCAAGCCACTCACTCCTAACGGTGACTGAACCTGACTGGATGCAGCCACTGTTCAGCCGATAATTTTCCATCCAGTTTCATGACAGGAGTTGACTAAAAAGTTTACTTTTGTTAAAGCGTGCGATGCTGGCAGGGCAATCCACAGCTCAAATTTCTGATTAAGCAAGCAATGACCGAAATTTGAGCTGTGGGTGACCAGCTTAAGGAATTTTGTAGATTTTTGATCCTTGTCTAAATAATAACTATCTTAAACATTTTACTTTACCATAAACCAAGTCTTGAGGCATTGCGGTAGAATCAGACTTTCTTCACTGTGCTTCACAGTTGGCATGAAAATGTGATACTAGCACTGAACCATGCCATCCAACCAGAAGGCAGTGTAAGGCAGAAGGAAATTTGCCATGTGAGGAGCAGGTAATCTAAATGCTGTGATATTATTTGCAGGGCATGAGAAACCCATATCTACCTCAACACTGGACTCCTCCTTTCAAAACGTCAAGCTTTAAAATGCTTTTCCAACCTTGTTTGCTCAAACCTTTTGTTTTTTTAAATGTGGCAATACAAAATGACGTGTGCAATTGAGATTGCCTTTAGTCACTATTATGACGTAAGATCACATATGTTATCGGTTTATGAGTTATTTACGCAGAAATTCTTAAACTTTTTCTCACAACTGTAAATGAGAGCTACTTAAGCGCATTTCCGGCATGTGATGGTATCATAATGTTTTATACCCATGTCTCCCAGCGTATTGGAAGGGTGTGACAGCCACATTCTTGGTTGAGCTGTGCTGACTGCTGCCAGTGATCACATTTTATATATGCAATTGAGACCATTTAGAGCTCGCTCTCATTTCAGCATGCAACACACATTAAAAAAAAACCCAGCGAGCTCCAAAAGTTGTTTTACTTGAGGGGACACACATATATCATTAATATATCTATACACACACACACACACACCTTAAGGTTTCCTAGGAGTGATCACCACCTGCATCACAAAGGAATTTGCCACACACAAGACTCCAAAAGACTGGTTGTGGAATTCTCTTGCATACACCCAGAGCTGAAGGATATACTTTTTTACCAATTTATGGTCACAAATAAAACTTCTAGACAGATCCCACCACCATTTACACAAAGTACCATCCAGTGGGCCAATTATAATAAGAGCACAATAAATGTCTGTGAGGCCCCAGACTTAAGGGGTCGGCCCCATGAGAATGCTCAAGGTTCTGCATGAAGTAAAACACATTTTCCTCCACCTACCTTCCTACAATGGCTGTAGATATACCCTTCTACATCCACACTAACAGCGCTCGTGCATTCGTCCAAGATTGCAAACTGAGGCTTGTGGTAGAATAAGCGTGCCATCTAAAATCAAAAGAAGAAAAAGCATAAAACCAAACTGAAGGCGCAGACAAACTCTAAATGCTAATTTGTGACTACACTGCAGTAATGGCAATAAAACATTTGAAAACTCCAAATATAATTGTGATTCTTTTGATATTCCTGGCTTGCCAATGTGCAAATTAGCAGCTCTGTGACAGTCTACATCATTATAGTTTAAGGTACACCTGTCAGGAGAAAAATATGCTCCTTCTGATAATGCAAGCTGCCTGGCCACATGCACGCAGCAAATACAAAAAAACAAAATACCTCATCGCTAAGCTGGGTCCAGATCAGTGGTTTAAAGCCAAAGCATTGGCATGACAGCCAGGGACCTAGCATTTTCAGAACAACAGCTGTCTACATATTTTGCCTAACTCAGGGCACTGATTTCTTTGCATTACCACTCTTTTTTTTTATTCACTCAGGAGCTAAGTACATCTGAGAGCTTCTGATATGCAGAGCAGAGGGCTGCACCTCCAGCTCCCGGCTGCATAGTAATAGAGTCCATTAACGACACCAGTTCTGGTGTTGTGCCTTCACCCCCCTCACTCTGCTGTGCTAATCACAAAGCACAGCACAAATGTCATCACTGTGCTATATTTTGGGAATGGCGCAGAAGAGTGAGAGGAAAGGAGGCATGACACTGGAACTGGTATCATTCATGGATGCACTTCCAGCTTCCAACTGCATCAGAACTAGGTCTCTCTGTACTACATTTATTTCTCATTATTAGGAACTCCTGAATAAAAAAAAATATACAAGAGACACAACGTGAAAATTAAACATTAAAAAAAATAAAGAATGCTTTGCTTGGAGTTTAAGTCTCTGTGTTTTTACTCTCAATGAGATTTGTCAGCAGCAGGATGAAGCATGACAGATAGCTATAGTGCTTTGAATCCTGAAATTTCAAAATCCTCCAGGAACAGGATGCATTTATTATTTACAATCTATAAAACACATAGAGCAGCACAGAACTGCCGATGAGACTTAGGAAGTCAAACTTACCTGGTACTATAGACTGCTAGAGGCACAGGGGAATAATACTCTGTAAAAGGTGTTAAGAGAACTATGGGGTCAGGGCTTTTCCCCATAGTTCTCCTTAGGGTAACGGGAGGACACAAACTAGCGTCCTCCCGTTACCCTAAGCTCAGTATACCACGAGCTACAGCTCGCGGTATACCGAGACGCCGGAGCTGGAGCGGATCCCAACATCGATGTTGAGATCCGCCCAGCTGCGATGTTGAGATCCGCCCGCTGGCGGATCGGAACAAGGAGGGGGGAATCCAGCCCCTCCCCTGTCACGGCAGAGAGCCGTGACAGGATCGAGAGGTGAGCGAACGCCGGTATATGTTCGCTCACCTCCCGATCTACTGAGCGGACCTGTGACAGTCTCATTGTCACAGGTCGGCTAGAACTATGAGGTGAGTGGAAATCACTCACCTCATAGTTCTCCTTTAATGCTTTTTCTTATTACAGCAAAGGTTCCAGCTATTCTGGATAGCTATGGTACTGTGCTTCTACTTTTGACACCAAAAGCAATTAATTGAACGGTTATGACAGAAGAAAACAATCATGTTAAATTCACCTCACAATGCCTTACCGCTGCATCCCAGGAATGAGTTATATGGATAGATAAATATCGCTGTGCCTTACCATTGCATTCCTGGTGCTGACTGTTCTGCAACAATGTACTTCTGCACTGCTTTTTACATTACATTTTTTTATTGGCTGTCATTAAAGTGTATGCTTTACGTATACATCTCTTATTACTATGTATACTTATTGAATTAGTCACAAGTGATAACATATAGAATATATTTAATATCCGAAGAGTAGTGACACCAACAACGTCTGTAAAATGAAACAGCAGCAGAGATAACGCTACTATTCAGTAAATTTGGAGAACACTGTATGATCGGAATCATATAACCAGTTTCAAGGGTTGCGCATCAACATGCTTCACACAACTGCATATCATCAACCTATGTAAAGAAATCAATAGGTAGCACTCTATATAATTGAGCATAGTGCCATACCGCCATCCTTTGTTTTTCTCCTCCACTGAGAACATCCATCCAATCCTGGACACTATCCCAGCCTCCTTCACGTTCCAAAATTGGTCCCAGTTGAACATTATCGAGGTACTCCTTTAGGACCTGTGTGGGTGGAAAATACCGTGCTTAAAACGCTCAATTCCTTTGTCTTTTATAACTATAAACATGCACTTGATCGTTAAAAATACAGACACGTGGTTTCTAACCTTGTCTGCGATGCCTTTACGTTTCTGGTCTTCATGTGTGTCTGGGTAGATGACTTGGTCCCGTAATGTCCCCAATGTCATATACGGCCTCTAAAAATGTAAACAGATGAATAGATGAATAGATGTATTACCCCCCCCTTTATGCCTGATGACAATGTTAATGAAAATTACCTGGGGAACATAAAACAGTTTTCCTCGTTCGGGCTTAGTCAGACATCCTCCAAACAGTGGCCACAACTATAAAAACAAATATATAACAAAACTGTAAAAAATGAGCATTAGTACTACGGTAGTAATAACCAATCACTCCCATCTGCATGCCACATATACAGATATAAAAAGCTACAGAAAAAAAAACTACCTCTCCTAAAACACGGAAGAGGGAACTCTTTCCACAGCCGTTTGGCCCACAGACCAGGACATTGGTGCCAGATCTCACCTGTGAACAGATAGGTTGTTAAAATATTTCTTTATATTTAAAGTGATATTAAATTCAAAAGGGATTTTAAGCTAGGATGAAATCACTTACAATGAATGCTGCTCCTTGATGTTTAAAAGTTTATTTTCCTGCAGAATCAGCTGGTCTCCTGAGCACTGGTCCTGACTTCCTGTTTTAGTGACTCCTTTCTCAGATTGCTATGCAGTCACCCTTGTGTGTGCTAGTATGCTGTGTGCGTCTCCACAAACATACAGACATAGCATATCAAGCTACTCCCCTCCCCACCTGGTCTCTCTCTGCCCTTCCCCAAGCTAGCAGATGAACAGTTGCTGTCCTTTGTGATCTTGTACTGGACAGGAAGTTCAGGGAAGCTAAGCGACTTGGAAGCAGCTGCTCAGAAACAAAATTATTGTAAGGCCTCATTCACATGAGAAACAGGTGGCACGTACAGCTCCGTTCTGCGTGCACGGCCGTATCTGGCAGCCCCCCGGGAAGGACAGTTGCAGCGTGCGATTAGTACATAGCCCCTGTCCGTGCGGGTGTCCATACTGACAGGATTGATCCAGCACCCCCCCCCCTCCCACACATTGTATGGGAGTGCGGTGGGACTCTATTCGAGCTGGGACACCCTCACCCGTACGGACCTGCAATTGGGGTGAGTGTAGGGCGGCGTACCGCCGCGTAGCCCCATAGAGAAAGACAGGGGCTGCGTACTAAATCACACGCAGCACCTGTCCTTCCCAGGGGGCTGCCAGATACGGCTGTGCACGCAGCACGGAGCTGTACGTGCTGGCTGTTTCTCGTGTGAATGAGGCCTTAGTGTTTGTGCAAAAATGTAAAGCAATGCATTGCTGGGCAATGTATATTTGTTTGATCTGGATTCATTATTGAAAAAAAAGTTTGAGAGTTTAATACTACTTTAAACAGTACTGATGGCAGACACATGTAATATAACCGAGGTTGCCAATAGACATGGAGACATATTGATTTAAGTCTTGAGCAGCTAAGTTCTAACCCTTCTCATAAACACGGAGCAAAACCCTAAAAACCTGGACATACACTTTTAAGTATATGTTGAGCCCAAACTTTTCTTTTAGTTTTGGATAGAGTGGTGTAGGCCTAGGTACAGGTCCTATACAGTCTGACCATCACATGCTCTAACTTTTTGCATTCCTTGCATCTTTTGAGCTGTGCATTATTATATTATCTATGGAAGAACACACAAAAGGTCCCCTTATCAAAGGTGCTGTTGTCTTTCCCCACTCTGCTACATAGTTTGCATGGTTACACTTCAAGCATGCTTTAAAAATTACATCTGTGCTCCATTTGTTATCAGCCATATAAGGATCCGTGACAGTGTCTCAGCTGTACTGGCATGAATAACCGTACCAGGAGAGGGGAGAGACTTTTGTCTAAGGATTTGCAAAAGTGCAATCATCTACCTTTGGGCTGAATCCCATCCAGAATGCTCGCACTGCTCCCTGGATTACAAGTTCTAGCTGTTATAAGGCATGGCCAGTACTTATTGATGGTGAGGCTCCACATTTAACCTTTTTATCCTACCAGTGCCAATTTTTTTTAAAGAATGGGTCCTTCAAACTGGGGTATTAAAGAACAGAATTTAGAAAAGAGATAACACTACTAACCTCAAAGTCCAAATCTCTGATTAGAATGTCTCCATTTGGCGTTGCAAGAGGAACATGATCAAATCTTTCAAAAAAAAAAAAATAGAATGGACAATTATTATATACACATGGCATATTATAACATTTGTATCACAACGAGTGGAAAGTTAGATACACTAGAAATAAATGGCAAAAATGACCAGTGTGTTGCCGATTTTCTAAACCAAATGAGAATTATTTAAGCTTTCATGAGACATAATGTGTCTGGGCATTTAGATTATTCTTTTATATAGTGCTGAAATACAGAACTACTCGTGTAACCTCTGAAGTATCTAATTTTCCTTGTATCCACTTTTACCTGTGGATAAGCCCTAATTAACCTACCAGTATAAGTACAGACTGATGGGGGGGAAACTGGATTACCCATTCAAAAAAATGAACAGAAAACACTGGAATAACAAACTTCATGCAGTGTCCCTTTTGGGAATTCAAAAACCCTGTGGGAAAATCCCACAAAGCATCACAATGGTATCCTGGGATTTTGTATCCTTACATCACTCTACCTTTACCAGTTTAAAAGGCAGATGACTGCAGCCCGTGATTTCCTAGTAAACATTTGGAATATATGAATAAGCTTTAACAGGCAAGGAAGAGCAATATTGTGTACAGAATTATTGTAAGCACACAGTATCTCTCCTATACCTGGAATCCCCAAGTAGCTACTCTCAAACTATATACTGGGGACCCCTGCTGGGCAGTTTCAGTATTGCTGTCTAATAACTTCAGAATGATAAGACTGCATACATTTCACAGGTACATAGGGGTTTTTAAGTAATAAAAAAAAACACAGACCATTACATTTTGTTTTAGTAATATTGCCTACCAGTAAGTCACAGCAGAGTGCAAGTGGCGACATTTTAAATAAAACCTGGGCTGATGACGTTTTTGTTGATGCCATTGCTGATTTTTCCATCTAAAAATCCTAGTTTCATAGTCGTCATGCTGATCCGTTGTGTTCAGTGAACAATATGCAGATTAGGAAGTCTGAGTTTTCTGATCCGCATATTTATACCGAGATCAGTGACAAAGTTTTAGTCAGTCATCTAATGGTTAGAAGTCAGCAATGCAAGGCTGAACAAGCGAAATCTAAGCCTGTATAGCTAGCCTTAAAGTGATATTAAAAGGCAAAAAAAAATGGACCCCTAATATCACCTGTGGACCCCAAAAGAAGCTGATGAAGCAGAGATCTGCTTTATCTGCTTCTTCTCCCTGGCTATAGCAGGCAGATGACTGACAGGTGAATGCGGAAGTGATGTAATACACATCACTTCTGCATTCACAGCCCGGACGGGGATCAGCAAGGAGCCGCCGATCGCCTATATGTGTTCGCATTGGACGGCAACCCGCCAATGCGACAGTGCCGTCCGTCCGTTTTTCTACTACGGGCGGACGGCAACTGGTTAAAATGATTTTAAGCGTTTTTTGTTTTTTTTCCCCACTTCTTGCCTATATCTACTGCATGCTAGCAGTAGATATAAGCAAAAAAAACGGAGGGTTTAGAACACCTTTAAGCTGGCCATACACCTGTCAATTTCTTTCGTTCAACCTGCGGGAGGAATCGCTGCTGTTTGCACTGTATTCTGACAGGTGCCACAAGCACCTGTCAGAATGCCCAATCACAGCGGGCAGCTCATTGGCTGCCGGGTCTGGTCACACAGGGATTTTCCAGCAGGGTTCATCGATCAACTGATCGAGGAATGCCGGCTGAAAGGGAGTCTTCGTAAATTCCCCTCTATGTATGTGAAGAACAATTTAGCACTATACAAGTAGATAGTAATTCACAATATTAATTCTATGCCATGCAACCTTACCCCCTTCAGACCTGGGCTGATCACATGACTCTTTTGAATTCCTCTGTGGAGACTTAAGTGATCTCCTGCGAGTGGAAGGTGCTGTATGATTCAATGACAGCTGCCACCGCACACTGTTCTTAAATAATCGCACAGCCTGAGACTACCTGCAAATAACTGCACCAAAATGCAGACTTTTTACTTCCAGGTGCCATCATCATTGTAGGTAATCACAGTCTGTTCTGTGCAATTACTTGGGAACATCTGCATATAGTGGCAGCTGTCACTTGATTATACAGTACCTCCCACCCACAGGAAATCTGACAGAGGAATATGTGAGACTCGTGCCATTGCCCCAATTTGCAGGTGTGAATAGGGCCTAAGAAGAGCCAGCTAAAGGTGCCCATACACCTTACGATTATCGGACGAAACTTTTCGTCCGATGATAGAATAGTCGAACGATTTCCGTACGGCAGCCCCATCCTGCCCCGATGATCGCAAGATTAATTTAGCCGTAATTAACGAAAAGCATGTGGACGAAATGCGGTAATTGATTTGCCGTATTTTCGTTAGCGCAAGCGCAGTGTAGATCGTACGACTTTTGACGGACGGAAATGCCAGCAACCTTACGACAATCGTACGATCTAGCAAAGTTTTCCAACATGCTTGACCGTCAAAAGTCGTACGATTGTACAGTACTGTCGGTCGGACACTGCAATGCACACATACGATTATCGGCCGAAAAGTCGATCGCATACGAAAATCGTACGACAATCGTAAGGTGTATGGGCACCTTAAGACTGGGTGACACTACAGCTCTGCATGAAGACAAGCAAGATCTGTCAATGCTGTTGTAAGGGGGTGAGGACGGAGTTACAGGTGCCCTATCAGGGATGCCTGAAATCAGTGCCGGCCAGCGGCGTCCCGAGACTGGGTGACACCCCGCCGCGATGTCATCGCGCATGCACGTGACGTCGATACGCATGCACGACCGTAATTTTGGTGTCATCCGCAAACACGGAAATATCGCTGTTAACACCCTCCCCGATGTCATTAATAAATAAGTTGAACAATATGGGACCCAGCACAGAACCCTGAGGCACACCGCTCATTACACTAGCCCAGTCTGAAAAGGTGCCATTTACAGATACCCTCTGGACCCGTTCCCGTAGCCAGTTCTCTATCCACGTACACTGTCATTTTGGTGTCACCTCTCCAATGGTGTCCCCCGTGTGCGGCCCGCACCCCCTTGTGACACCACTGGTGCAGGCTACAAGGTTTACCAAAAAACTGTATAACTAGTTGTGTGCAGAAATAACTTTTAAATATATAAATATAGTCCATGTGAAAATAAAAATGAATACTGCTGTTAAATATGGGGAAACAGTGCATTACAACCATGTAATAACATCTACTGTAAACTCCAGACTACAGTACAGTCATTAAATGCTGCCAGAAACATGCAGGGAGATATTGTCATTCCAGTTATTAACACATTTCCTTTGTTAGTGATGAAATGTTGGTTTCCCCAACCCCAGTTAACGATGTGGTAAATCAGCATTCCACACAGTTCAGCCTTAACTAGTGAAATACAGAGGAATGTTGCTGAAAAATCACTCAAAAAACTCACTTGATGATGTTGTCAGTGTTTATAACCCTACCACTTCCTGGAATCAAGGGAATGCTGGGAACAGAGTCGGACTCTACAATTTCAAAGAAAAACATATCAGTAAGTGCAGTTAAGAAAGGATGTTTTATAACCTAAGAAGTGAATGACGCAATTACCTTTGTCCTGTTGAGAAACCATAGTGCGTTCATATTTGCCTTCGTTCAATTCCTTTAGCACTTGCATCAGCTCTGTAATCCTGGCTGTGAAACTACACACATAACATTCTCTTAGTACTAGCCATGTGTCAAAGTTCATTTTACAAGCAAATAGGGCTCGTTCACACCATGTCCGGATCATCCCCAGACCAGAACAGTTTATTCCCAGACCAAAAAAGCATCCCTATAGTATTTCTGGGCTCTGTTCACACCAGCGCAGTCCGTTCCGGCCCAGACAAAAGAAAATACTGCTAGTCTTATTTTCTCTGGTCTGGAATGCACAGGACCGCATGGAAACATCAAAAATGCATGCAAACGCTGCAAACACACTGGACTGCACCTGAAAGCCCATTTAAGCTAAACAAAACCGCAGGAAAATCGCGGCAAAAACGCACAGCACTGAGTCTGTAGATCTGCTCCAGAAAATGGAGTGAACCTGGCCTCAAAGGCAGACAATATCCCAAATACAAAGTTGTTACTATACCTTGATTTTAGCAATTATTGCAGACATTTACTTTTTTTATTCTTTTCTGACTTACACTAGAATACAGCAATATTTCAAAGTAATATTATTATTATTATAATACAGGATTTATATAGCGCCAACAATTTGCTCAGCGATTGATATATTGATGGTTTAGCAAGCACACAGCAACCCCACAGTTATCTTCCTCATGTTTACCTGACTTGCAGTACATGATAGAGGCAGTACATGCAATATGGCAAAGCATCTACAGAACATTCAGAAGGGCAAAATATGGATGAATATTTAAATGATGAGCTGCACTGGTTGGTTTTTCATGCAGTGAAAGCACATCTGAGTACCTGAGTTTAGAGGTGTAACAACTACATTACTAGTGTACATGGCTACCTATCAGGACATTCTATTCCAAAGTGATTCTCAGTAGAGACGCTGTCTTGTAAATAAGGTCCCAGGTTCATGTCTGAACCAGTTAAAATAAAGGAGTTTTGTAACTCTTAGGTCATGGATTCCAACTATTACATGCAAGTCAGCTTACCTAACTAATACAAGTGTGTGATTGTGATTTAAAAAATAAAAAACACATTCGAAATTATGAGTCTGGTTGCTGTGACGTGGACTGATATAAATGATTCTAGGTCACTGGTGTTAGAATCCCTGTAGCTGCATTAGCAACAAAGTCTTGTCTACTTCCCCTTATTTCTACTCCTGCCCACCATGACATTTTCCACCATTATGCTAAGAAGCACCCTGATAACCCCCATACAGTGAATGCATTGTCACTTGGATGTGGCCACTCTACACCTCCAATGCAGGCTTCACCTTTTAACACATAGCATTCAAAGAATAGGTATATTTAACTAAACACATCAGTGATGAAACAAAACCATCAAGCTAAAGATTTAAAGGGATTTTGTGATTTAACTATAAATTTATCCAAAGCCCTCTCTTAATAAACACCTTACTAATTAAAAGGCCATTTTATACAGGATACGAGGCTACAGCTATCCTACTATTTAGGTCTTCCTGCATGTCAATGGGGGCAAGCAGAATACCGTATTTTTCGCTCCATAAGACGCACTTTTTTCCCCCCAAAAGGAGGGGGAAAAAGTGCCGGCGTCTTATGGAGCGAATCCCGACGCCCGAGACATGCAGTTTCGGGCGCCGGGCGAGTAGTAGGAGCCACTGCTCGTTTAATACGAGTGATCTAACGAGATCACTCGTATTAAAGCCGAGCAGCGGCGGCGGCGATCGAGTTCAGCAGCAGGAGCCACTGCTCGTTTAATACGAGTGATCTAATGAGATCACTCGTATTAAAACCGAGCAGCGGCGACGATCGAGATAACCATAGAGCAGATGAAGAATAGACGTTCTTCGCCTGCTCTGTGTCATCACTGAGACCGTGGCGCTGTAATCACAGCGCCACCTGTCTCAGCGGTCACTAACTGCAGCTTCTGTCATAGAAGCTGTCACAGAAGCTACAGTCTCGAGTGCTCCATAAGGCGTGCCGGACCTCCCTGCGTCCTATGGTCCGGTGCGTCTTATGGACCGCAAAATACGGTAGTTTATTTCTTAAGCTTAACATCAGAGCATTGTCTCTGATTATATTGTCATGTCTTAAACACCAACAATAAGTTAGTGATGCCCACCATTACTATTGTGTAATTATTAATATTTCTTAACACCTTTGTCTTCTTAACATACACACAGTCTTTTCTTTTAGCACATTTGCATTGATTTATATTGCAAATCAGTGTGGCACAAGCTGGAATTTCCCTTTAAATGAAGTTTTGAGCCATCTCACCCTGATAATCTGGTCATTTCACGTCCCGCTAGCACAATCCTGCCAAGGGCTTGAGACATCCTCAGCAACATCCTTCCACTCTGATAATAGTCCTGTCAGACATGGGAAGAAGTATTAGGCCTGGGTATATTAAATAGGCAGGGACATCTTAACCACAGGACCGAGTCTCACCTCCAACAGCTCCGCATGACTACTGTTCAAATGACGAGGGTGATTTGTTGTAAGGAACGGACGGCTGACAACCAAATAACCGACCACTGTAGCAAGATCTGCAATGCAAGCAGAAAAAGAACAATAGCTGTAAGAAAAAGCACATCAACTCTCAATGTACATTCATCATAAATACATGCTAAAAAGAAATTGTTCACCGACAACATTAGATTTCTGCCTACTCCACCACTGTGGGCCAGCTGTATCAAAGTTTCAGTAGTAAGAATTGGAGTTATTTTGTACAATTACTACCGACAATCAAATTTACAGGGCAGATATGGATCTGATGGATGGTTGTGGGAAGTAATTCCAGCGATTTTTACTGACACTTTGGTACATCAGGCCAACTGAGTGTCTGCATTTCATACCATAAGCATCATGGAAAACAATGCAAAAAATAAAGCTTGCATTTGCATCATACACTGCTCTACAAACACAAGAGGGGGAATTTATCAAATCTGGAGCAAGCAGAACCTGGAGCAGTTGCCCATGGCAACCAATCAGCTTCTCTCTACAGTTTGTTCAGTTAAGATTTGAAAATGAAAGAGAGAAGCCGATTGGTGGCCATGCACGGCTGCTCCAGTTTTGATAAATTCCCCCCAGTGTGTGTGTGTGTGTGTGTATACATATATATATATACATACACACACACACACATATACATATAATATATATATATAATACGTTTTATTGTATGCATACTAGACAATCTCATACAGGTTACGACTTACACTTGGCAATAATGCTGTCTACAAAGCCCATGGAAAATCTGAACAAAATGAAGGAATGTAAATGGTCCACCTGTGAAGAGCAAAATAAAGTCAGTGAATAATCAGATTAAAATCTGCATATACGAGTAAAACAATGACAGAGCTCTCATTACTAACAATTTAACTTGAGATGACCATTGATAGTACATTCTGTCAAGTCCAGCAACTAGGGTCTACGCAAAATATCTTAAATACTCTTTTAGAATATCTCTTTCGAAGTCTTTGATGTTTATAATGTTGTCACATCCAAAAACGTACAAGACAGGATTACCCTACTGCGTTATAACCTTACATCAAAGAGTAGTAGACATGACCGTAACATTTACATATACACTTATAAAACAGCTGGGTTTGGAGTATGCATCATTGCATTGCCCTGCTATGGGAAGCCATTCATAGAAAAAGGGCATGAATCATGTTGTGCTACAAAATTAGTTGGTCAACGTTTTGAATGCTTAGCTAGTCTGCTGTATACACTTCCAGGAAGCAGGGAAAGGTTAAAAGGTGCCCATGCTAGGCGCAATTATGAGACAAAACCAATATGTACTGAAATGGATTTTTCGGTCTTGAGAATTTATTGAGTTCAGCATGTTTCAGTTGTGCTGTCTGCAATCTTTTAGATAGGAAGATCTATTAAATGGAAAATATCTTCAAGACTGTCGTACAAAACTCAAGTCAATTTAAACTGGCAGATAACTCGCTGCATGGATCCAAGCCCCTACACTGCCTGCTGTCATGAAAACCTAATATAGCTGCCTGATACTTATCCGTCACCCAAAGTGCTCTCCATTTGGATCTAGCAAAACCGCGATTTCCTTTGACTTCAGACATAACCTTACTGAGGAGAGAATGAAAAAGGGCAGAAGCAATGTTTGCCATGAACGCCTATAAATGCATCACAGATTTCAAATTCCTTAGCTTAGACATAGATGTAAATGCAGAAGTAAATTCACTGGACTGTTTGACCCAGAAGGTCAGCGCACTTGGTGACAGGCAAGTATTGGGCAGATACTGAGGTTGTTGTGACTGTGGCAGTGTGAGGGGTAGGTGGACCAAATGGGTTTCTGACTTCAGATCCACTTTAATTCCTGTCTCAATCATTTTTATAAAGCATCACAACCATAGACTATTATTACACTTTGCTACAAACTATTATAATTATTATTATCATCAACGGTTTACTATTATTTATTCAAAATGATCAACTACTGCTCTAATTCCGACATATAAATACATGCAAGCCATAAAAGTGTCTCTTACCAATTTGTTAAAGGCGGAGTGAATAGTCAATTTTTCCCTTTTGTTTCCATTGTAGAAGGCAATTTCTTCACTAAAATGAAATGGAAAAAAAAAATTACTTAACAAAAAAAGGATCCATTTTTTTTCTACAATATTCCAACTGCCACTGAGCAATGACCATTGCTACAAGACACAAAGTAAGGCTGGCCATACAGTCACAGATTTTTCCAGCTACACTAAACAGCCTGAATGAAGAAACTTCCCTGACAGATACTGCTTTCAAAAGTACATCATAAATACAGCACAAACATTCATCTAGTCCATCTAGACAGTCAGATTTGACTGTAGTCCCATATCAACAACACCACCAATATTTTGAGAGAACAACAGCCCTCTTTATCAAAAGTGACAGACAGCTCCATAACATCTGACCATTGATTTAATCAGTTAGCCGTGCTTGCTTTCGGTCTTTATTTCCACTATATATTCAAACAGCTGACACCCATGGCTGTCAGAATACACAAACAGTGACTGCATCTGATTAAATACAGCCATTGTCCGGCCAACAATTTTACTCCTGAATCCTTAGATTTTTAAATTGAACTTTGTTGAGTGGTACTGACAGGTTCACACACAGCTTTGCCTATTCAGCAGGAATCAGTCGAAATGTGAACTGTGTTCGGCTACCTTAAATGTATGATGATGTAGGCAGAACCAGCCCCAGCCCTACGTAGGGTACATCTAAACCCCATAATGTTCCACAAACAAATGTAGGTCACTCTCAGATATTCTCTTTTCTTAATAAAACGTTACTGTCCGTGAACAAAATGCTGCCGGACACAGGCTCCTCCAATGATGTGTTTTATCCTGGCAAGAGGCTCAAAGGAGAATTAAAGCCAAACCTTTTTCTTGCCTTTACTTTTCCTTTAGGTCACAGGAGTACATTTATTAATGTACTCATGTGACTCATTCAGTAGACAGTGG
>NW_017306650.1:1051800-1071426 GCF_000935625.1 Nanorana parkeri | reverse complement strand
AGTACTATTTTTGGGAATTGCTAAAATATAAGACCTACCCCGAAAATAAGACCTAGTTGTGACCATTCCCAGGGCCGGTGGGAATGGTCACGTAAGGGGGAACTTGAAGAGCCGCGGGAGAGAATCAGACGTGACAACGAAGCTTGTTTCCTTTAGTTCCCAAACTATGGAGACTTTAGTTCATCTTCCACAATGTGTGTGTATACACACACAAAAACAAACACACACTAAAGATGAACTAAAGTCTCCAAAGTTGGGGAACTAAAGAAAACAATGGAAATGGAAAAGTAATGGGGGGAAAAAAAAGAAGGGGAAAAAAGGAGGAGGGAAGAGTAAAAGAAAAGGGACTTGAGGTTGTTCATGGACAATACAGTTTAATGAAGCAGTAAGAGTTTGTTTTTGATGTGTGTCTTTTTTTTTTATTGTAAATGACCCCCAGTACCTGAACAGAGGTCTCAGTTGACTCACTACTACAGCTCTGCTATCAGCAGGGAGTGTGAGTTTTAACGATTCATGAGCTGTAGAGATAGGAAGCACTGGTCTTTATGTGCAACCTGCTAACTGTGCAACAGACTTTTGCATGGGGGGTGATAGTAAGCATAATTAAAAATAAAGGTCAAAACACACTGATCCCAAAAGCACAGAAGCAATGAACAAAATATATAAAAGTCTAAACCTATGAATCTTGGTGAAATGCAAATATACAACAAAGTATATGAAATATTGTTAAAAATGTAGCACTTGAGAGAAGACTGTGAGCCTATTAAACATACTACGTACACAACATTGCTAGGATTGGATTACCTGTTGGTAATGAGCCGTGAGTTGACATATCTGTATTCACCTTCATATCTCTGCTCAGCAATAGTCATTTTACCTATCGGCCGCCTGAGGCGTGTAAGAAAAAGTCCTGAGACCAGCAGATAAGCCATCATGCTAGCTGGACCCTGTCGGAGCAAAGTACCACTAACGGTTATTATATTATCATCTTCATGACAGTAATTGCAAGATAGAAACATACGTATGGCAGTCCAAGCCTGAGTCACAATACCTGAGCTCCAATTGCACTTGTCAGCTTGAAAATATACAGGACGATGTCCAAAAATGGCTGTAATATAGAAAAAAAACAAAACTGAATAATTGTATACACTGTAATAAAAGACAAATTATATAAAGATTTATATTTAAAATGAAAAAAAACACAAAAATATATAAAAATAAAACAAAATGATTGATGACTGAAAAATTATGATTTTAAAAAAAAGGTACATTACACACACACCTGCCTTCAGTGGAAGACTATGGAAACAAATGCTCACTTTAAAATTGATGTTTAGGCAATAAGTTAGGAATAAATATTACATTTGACCACAAGAGGGAAATGAGAAGTTCACACCTAAAATTTGTTCCAAAACTACCTTTAATAATCTGTTGGCCATCATAGACCTAGAATTTTAGAAACGACTGTATATACATAAACAGAGGAGGTCGATGCACAAATGGCTGTATAATTTCCTGTTCCACATAGAAATTGGGAAGGACTCAAGAAAGCAGGAAAATGGCACTTTAGCCATTTAGCCAAAAGTGCCATTTTCGGCCGATATGTATTGGCGGCCGATATATCGGTTCATCCCCAATTCATATCAATCCTGTTTCCAGCAGTACAGCCTGGTCATGTGTGTGAACACATCCTTGCTGCAGCTGTTTAAGGTCACCAATAGAGGGAGTCGTTTAAAGACAGTAGACCTGCTCTGTACTGAGTTAAACAAGCAAGTCGTCTCCCAGGAACAAATGTTTAGTCTCAGAGCACAGTAGGGCAGGATACCGGGAGGTTGCAAACAGTATTGCTGGGAACAGGACTTCTCTTCAATATAGATAGCATATAGTGTGCTATCTTTTTACTGCTGGGCAAGTATAAATGTATATTTATAGTGATAGTTTTGTTATACTTTAAAGCGGAAGTAAAACGCAGTGTGCACAGCATACTTGCACATTATGGCACACTTGAAACCCGTGACACACTGCATGCGAAGCTGTGCAGAGCAAAGCAAAGCCGTCAGGCACGAATGTTCGCATGCAGTGTGTGAGCTGAGCACGGCCAGATGAATGACTGCATCTTTAGCCAATCGGCTCACGTGTAACAACCGAATGGACTTTGCATCCTGACGTGCGGGTTTATACGTGCGAGCGGATTGGCTGAAGGTTTATACGTGCGAGCTCACGCAAGATGACATGCCGAAGTCAAAAATACATGACACTGCACACGAAGGCAGCGCACCACCGCTCCACTCTGCTTTGCATGCAGTGTGTCACAGCCTTTACTTTACAAGTGTGCCCTGCTCCAGCATTTGTAAGATGCATCTTTTGACCCCCAATAGGTCCCCTGCCACCCTCTTCAGCCATTAGGTGGCCACTGATGCAAATCATGCACATAGGGGATGCATCCTCCCCATCATCAGGCCCATTCTCAACATCTTCGAGAATGAGCAGAGAGTGTACACTGCATGGTGCATGTGCCGTACAGAGCATGCAGAAAAAAAAATTGCTTAGAAGTTTGACAGAAGAGACTGTGCATGTATATTTTGCCAAAAATCCCTAATCCCCAACTCCTAGCAATTGTTTTTCCACTTTACTTTAATGCAAACATTTGAGCATTAAAAGGTAGCAAGCTCTATAACAGGCACACGCATGCCTGCTTTGATGTCCAGATTTCTAGTTACCTAAACATTGACCAACTCCTAAAGTTATCGAATGTTACCCCGTTTCACCATAGCTAGTTATAACACAAGGTTCCCACACTTTGGAGAGCACTTAAAATTAGCAGTCCGCTACCAGCATCAAAGCATGATAAGAAGAACACATTTTTATTTTGGTATAAACCACACTAAACTATTGAACAAACAAGTAACTGGTTCTAAACATAATTATCTCAAGTGAAAGCCAAAGGATAAAGCCACCTTGCTCAGATTGGAATACAAGTCCACAACACTGTTGCAAAACTTTTCAACATCTTGTGTAAGCAGCTGGTCGGCATTTGCTATGCGGTTGTCCAGGTTTCCCATCTTGTAATAAGTAAAGGATCTAAAACAAAACATTGTGACAGATAACACACCTGTACAGCCAGGAGGAACTTCATACAAGTCAAATTACAATACCCCAAAATGTCCTTTTCTACAATCAAGAAAACAAAATTAAACCTTAAATGAAAAGTGTATTAATAAGACAAGTGAGCCCATGATGCAGCAACATAACATTGCAAGAAGCCTCTGGTAGAAGCCTACAATCTTCGAGGCCTGCATTGCATTCTTTTGGAGACCGCAAAGTAGAACCTATTTAGCTTTACATCAAGTAAAGTCACTTGAAGCCAATTTCAATTTGTATTCAGCGATCTTCTAAAGTTTCTCACACAGGTAATTTGTTACATCACAGATTACTATACGGTGACTATATAAAAGGTTTCACAGTAAAGAAGAAAGTACAGTAAACTCCCCATTATCCGACATTCAAGCAACCAGCAAAAAAAAGCCACTTGATGACCGGGGTGTTTGCACCCCCTTACTGTCCAGGACATTTTTCAGTATTCATCGCTGCGGTACTTTGACTGACATTTATTCCGTCATGCAACGCTGTACTGAAATGAATTTTATACCATTTTTGGGGGACAGATAGAGCTTTCGTTTGGTGATATTTAATCACCACTGCGGTTTTTATTTTTTACTATATTACAAAACAAAGTACCCTAAATGTTGGGGGGAAAAAACGGTTTCCCTATAAAATGGTTCAAAACATTTATTATCACCCCAATTTTTTGGTAAAATATAAAAGACAGGGTCACGTCATGTAAATAGACACCAAACATGTTAAGCCTTAAAAGTGCGTGCACCCACAAAATCGGAAAAATTTACCACACCCAAAATTGGCCATAGGCGACTCTTTAAAAGCTCTTACCGTTCATCAGTTTGGTGTTATCGGTGATTAATGGCCCTAAAAGTATTGCTCTCACTCAGACGTTCGCGGCGATATGCAACATGTGCGGCACAATAGGTGGAATCCTCATTTTCGCACATAGGCACACCCGCCGCATGTTTGAGTGTGTATGTGGGCGGGGGGTAGGGGACTTTAAAAAAATGTTTGCGTTATTTTACTTTTTTTTTACGCTTCTTTATTTTTTTATGTACACTTAACTTTATTGCTATCACATGGGGGACTAAGAAATCCCTATGTGATAGCCAATTCACATAACAGGTCCTCTTTATGGAGACATCAGGGGTCTCTAAAACACCTGTTACCTAGGGACTCCCAGAGAAGCTGATGAAGCAGAGATCTGCTTCAGCAGTTTCTCACCGGCATCTGTTGCCAGAGTGACACTGAATGCAGAAGTGATGTAATATACAGAAGAAGGGAGCGACAACGGCGGTACAGGGGGCGCACACCCGCACCTACTACAAGCGGTCGGGCATCTCTAGAGACGTCCTGACGCTTGAATGTAAACAGCCATTGCTGGGTGTTTACATTTCTGACAGTTTCTCCACTCGTGTGCGCGCTGAGTGCCGTACACGAGCCGGGTGGAGGGGCAGGACGTCTTAAGACGCCCTCCCGCTCCTATAGGGCTCCCGTCTGGCTGTTCAGGAATGGTCATGGACGGGGGGTGCGTTAGAAACCTGAGAATAGACCTGAGAGAGAAGATTCTCGCTCAGGTCTGCTCTTCTGCTTGGTGGGCAGGGTTTCGACAGCCTGCTATTATTTATTTCAAATTGCAATAGCTAATAGCAGGCTGGCTATTGCACCTGCCCAGTGAGCAGAGGAGCAGATCTGAGGAGAGAACTTTCTCTTTCAGGTCTGCCCCTAAGCTCAGTGGGCAGGGCTTCAACAGCCAGCCTGCTATTGCAATTTTAAATAGCTAATAGCAGGCTGGCTATTGAAAGCCATTCACCTGTCGGCTGCGGAAGT
Source organism: Nanorana parkeri (assembly GCF_000935625.1). NCBI lineage: Eukaryota > Metazoa > Chordata > Amphibia > Anura > Dicroglossidae > Nanorana > Nanorana parkeri. The sequence continues at coordinate 1,066,476 of NW_017306650.1, read as the reverse complement.
TAGCTGGCAGGTGAATTTGGATGAAGGGGTGGTTGCTTGAGAGTTACGCTTAACTCTCAAGGAACCAGAAACTACAGTTTACCGACACCTACTGATCCCCATGGGTGCTGGATAACTGGGTGTCTACTGTATATATTTACCTCCCTTCTTGCTGAGCACAACTGTATTTAAGAGAACTCCTCAGCCAAAGATGGCAGAGAAATGGAAACATCCAGAAGTAACTTCCTGCTCCCCTGTTGTGCTTAGTAGTTCCTCCAGTCCTCCTCTATGTTACTTATGTGTTCTGTGTTGGCATAGGGGTAGGCAGGATAAACCAATGAGTGCAGCAGCAGACCAGGATACTGGCACTCCTAGAAGTGTCTGGTTATGAAGAGTCTTCAGCTGGTGACTAAAAGGAAAACTGCACTGAAACCTGAAGCTTGACATGCATTTCTGATTCCCATAGAAATCCACTTACACTTTCTTGTTTACTAGATGAAATTTACCCTCCAGTGAATTAAATGCAAATTCTGTGATACTGTCTAACTTGCTTCACCCTGTATGACCTCCCTGCTGGGAAAACTACTGCACTGCAGGAGGAACTCTCTCAAATGGCCTGACTAGAAGATTGTACCAAAGCCTACTAGTCCTGTATGTCAGTGGTGTGTTGAAAGCTCCATGGATGTCATGCAAACAACAAGTATTATGCTAATGATTATGGTCCCTTAAAAAAAAGCCAACAGTCTCGGTGTAGGGGACCGTCCACCTCACACCTATAATGATCTTTAACACTTGTTCCGTTGATTTGTTTTACAGTCTGCAGGGCTCTGCACAATGTTATGACTGTATACTTTCAATTTGTGTTCCTTGTTGCGGGGCTTGCACGCCCTATTTCTGTTCTCTTATTTTTGTAACCTTTATGTGAAAACAAAAATTATAAAAACCAAATAAAACCTTTGTGAAAGAAAAAAAAGCCAACAATGTAGCCTGCCATGAGAAAATCTAATAAAAAATTTTTTTAAAACAGTACTCACTTCAGATATTCATCATAAAGGTGCTTAGTTAGTCTTTCCCGAAAACATAACTTCAGTTCATTGAGGCCAAATTTCAAAAAGTTATTTACTAATGAGATCTGTAAATCCAGAAATATAATGTTAAAATGGTTAAAAAGGTGCTTGCCATGAAGAAAAATAAAACCACCCCCCACAATCAGCAAGACAGCCTCATGCAAAAAAAAACATAAGCAAAACATGTGACTATCATTAATACAGTCAGAACCAGGAGCAAAATGGTACCAAATTTATAAGCCTTCATTATTTTAACACTTCATTTGCCTTAAAAAAAAAAAATACTTTGGGGAAGATAAAAAAAAACCCAAACTTACGGCAGGCATGGCGGTGATAAAGTTGATTAGGTACTTCCTAAAATCTTTTTTGCTGCGACCAATGATAGCACTGCAAACCATCACATGCACACAGTGTTAATAGCATACATGTAAAAAAACATTTAATAGAGTATTTAAAAAGCATGCCTCTGTAAGAAAACATGCCAGAATTCTTATTTACAAAAGGAGAGACTAGGCAACAAAGTATTAAGTATTTAACATGTTGATACGCTACAGTTGGTGCTGACAATGAAGGTACACCTTGATTTGTGGAACACAGATAAGTAAATGTCGGTGTAAATTAAAGTGACTGTCACTTTTAAACCTCAAAGGCGTCCTTGCAAAGAAAAGGGATAGTTTCTAACCCTTCTGCCAATGACTTCCACTGTTTTCGTAACATATCCTGGTTATAAAATGTTATGTATCTCACATTGCCAGGAATATTCGATGCTTAGCACCCTTCTGTGTGCTCACTCTGACCCCTACGTCACCACAGGACACAGTAGAGATGTAGAGATCAGAGAAGTGAACCCACCCAGAAGTGTACCAGGTGCTGAAGGTCTTTCAGACAGCACATATCATGAAGAAGGCAGAAATCAGTGCCGAGGGTGGTGCGAGGGTTAAATATCATTACATAGGTTAGTCAGGTTGAAAAAAGACACAAGTCCATGGAGTTCAAACTATAGAGATTGGTTTACTTTGTAGGAATGCCTGTGGCTCAGAGAATTAAAAAAGTCAGTCACTTTAAATGACAGCTATTCAGCCTGGAAAAGTTTTGGTTGCTATAATCATCATCCTTAGCAAACAAAGAAGGAAATTGTGGTTTTAAAATGTTTCCCCTCTGTCCTCTGATTTTTCTGGCACCAGTCATGTGACCATTGTTGAGCCATGGTCATGTGGTCTTTTCCATTGATTGGCTAGCATGAACAGCTGTCTCTAAAGCCCTTTTAGCAGAGATCACATGACTAAATGCCTTGGTAATGTTCATGTGACTGGCACAGAAGGGGTTTGAAATCTAAAGTACTACAAAGCAATGGTAAGTATTTTAAAACATAAAATAAATTGTACCCTGCAACATGCGTCTGATCATTTAAATCCTAAGAGAGGGAATGGTTCTCTCGTTTCTAGACCCGATTATACATGGTGCTGAGCACACTCAAATACAAGAAATCGTCACATAGAAAAAGAAACAAATGTGTGTCTGCACTCAGAGGTAATTTGTCTAAAATAGCTACTTCAAAAAAAAACAAAAAAAACATTAAAAAAAACAACACTAGGTGATTGCATCAAGACACAAATGTAAAATAAGGCAAATTTGTCTTTTAAAGTTCCAGGAATACTCCACCATATCAGGACCACTTTTCCCTAGAGCACAACTAAACCAGGTTGTGAGGGCACTCTGCAAAGACTCTCCATAGAAGCTACCATTGTTTCCAGAAAAGTAAACTCCTCATCACAAAAAGAGCTGAGGATTATTCATATATTACACAGTTACTGCAACAGAAAGTACCATCAAAATAGACCAGATGAAATTGTTCTAAATAGTGTTTCCTACAAAACAATGGCGCTAATGTCTCCGATTTGTATAGTATTAAAGGATAACTATGAGGTGAGTGATTTACACTCATCCTCATAGTTAGAGCCGACATGTGACATTGAAACTGTCACACGTCAACTGCATAGAACGGGGATTGAAGGAACATATACTGTTGCTCGCTCCCTGCCCGATCATCTCCCTGCATAGAACGGTGACCGTCAGTCACGGTTTCTCGCAGGGATTCTCCCCTCTCCGATCCTCCAGCGCTGACTGGAGGAACGGACGGGGGAGGTAGCGGGCACAGCTGGCTCTGCCTCTAGATAGGCAGAGCCCGCTGTCAATCAGCCATCTGGGTGGATCGACAGTATTGTCGGGATCCGTCCTGGCTGTGGCGCTCGAAGTACATAGCGGGCATTAGCCCACTATATACTGAGCTTTGGGTCACAGGAGGAGGTTAGTATATGTCCTCCCCTGACCCTAAAAGAGAACTATGGGATAAAAAGGTTACCCCATAGTTCTCTTTTAAGGAAAGATTTTACCAGCCCCATAAGTGCTCGGATTATGAACTTCCACAATGCACCCATTATACAGGTATTTTTTACATGATGGCATTCTTCTCTTTAATGCATGCTGGATATCTTTCTACAGTTACAAGTGTCAGCAATTTGTATAATTATCAATCACCTCTGGTCACTCCTATTCCCTTTACCAGGCATATACAGTAGGTTACAAATGTAAGATGTACACGTATTTTGCAGAATATGTGAAAGCCGCACCGCCTCGTCAAGGCACCTCTATATAGTGCAGTCCTAACTCTAAACTATGAGAGTCTCCATCTTGGAGCACATGTGGCAAAAGATAAAATTGGGTGCAGGTTTTCTGCAGAAGACATGTATCTAAACCTCTGTTTTTAACCTTAGCGGTGAGACAAGTTTTTTTTTGCATGCTGGCTGGTGAGTGTGCTGGCAAACTTTTTTTCTGTTGTACTGTATAAAGCCCTTCCATGTGCACCTTGCTGTAAAGCTGGTGACGAATTGATGAGTGCGTTTGCCATTTGTTTTGCTTTCCTATTTGTGACATCATCAAGACCAATTGGAGGATATGCCAATGTTTTTAAACTATATAATTCAACTTGTCCCACTGGGCACCATTTCCAGTTACAATACAACTCTTGTTGCCATCAGAGTTTCTCGGTTTCCTACTTTATCTACACAGGAGAGCACTACGCTCCATGTGAACCACATTCTTATAATTTTGTTGGACTTTGCGTTTGCAGTATCCTCAAGCTACAAATATACTCTTTTGATTCCACAGGAGTTGGGTTTTTTTTTATATATTATCCTTTCTTGAACAACTCCATTTATTCTAAGAAGTTGTAAGAACTATGTTACATTTATCATTCATTGGTGATCATTTATTATCATTATCATCATTCATATCAGGCCATCAACACATCATCCAGTTGCAGAGTATTGTAAAAACACTGTTTAGAACAGTTTCCTCTGGTCTTCTTTGATGGCACTTTCTGTTGCAACAACTATGCAATATTTAAAAGGTATATAATATGGAAATGTTGACTCTTGACAAACAGGGTATTATAATTATACTGAAGGATCTTGAGTGATACAAGTTTGTTGCAACAACTATAACCTCTATGAAGAGACTTTACAACCTGGTTTAATGGTGCTCTATGAGAAAATGGTTCTGATGTAGTGGAGTACTGCTGGAATTATAAAGTGATATTAGGGCAAAATGTTTTTAAGCTATTTAAAATGTTTAAGACTTCTAGCTTCCTGCAGAATCAGCTCGTCTCCCGAGCACTGGCCCTGATGTCCTGTTTTAGGGTGGCTCCTTTCCCTTGCAGGACCCTATGAATCCATCCTTGTGTGTGTTAGTAAGCTATGGGTGTCTCCATAAACATACAGGCACAGCAGGGCAAGTCGCTCCCCTGCTCCCTACACTCCTTCCTCCCTTCTCCAAGCTAGTATATGGACAGCTACTGGAGACTGTGCTGTCCCTTGTGTTCTTGTACTGGACAGGAAGTTCAGGGAAGCCAAGCTGAGAGAATAGGAGGGAGCTGTTTGCAAACAACTGTAAGTGCTTGGGCAAAACTTTAAAGGAATACTATGCTGCCAATGTACTGTATATTTGTTTCATCTGGATTTATTATTGGAAAAAAAAAAAACTTTTCCAGTAAAATCAGTTACGTCTGCGAGTGCAGGAACACATTGCTTTGTTCGTTTGTATGCGAGTAAAAAGGTATTTCCTCGACTGGCTTCTACTATCTGATTTTTTTTAGCACTAGGGTGTTGACTGTAATAAAGACATTTCCAGAGGGTAGAAGTCTGCTTTACTAAGACTGGCCACATAGTGGAATTCTTACAGTGGGTGTCCCTGCTGACCCAACAAAAGTTGATTACTCAACTGACTTTTGACAAAGGAGCTGGGCCAAAAAAAAAAAATCAGTGAATCACCTGTAGTCACTGTTCATGTATTTTGTCAGCAGTGGGTAGTGTAGCTAGAGATTCTCCCATCCACGTATATATGGGCTGCTTAAAAGTGTTGCACAGAATCCAGCTGTATCTTATCTCAGTAATTGTTACTCTATCTTATCTTAATTTATGACTTATCACCTTTAAATATACTTAGTACACCTTGCTGACATTGCTTTGGTTGGAACAAGTTGACGCAATCTGTGGTTCTTCATTCTGCATTACTTTATGTATTATCTATACAACATTGTACTGTAAACTATGTTCACTATTCACCTATGATTTAAAAAAAAAGTATTATATAGGCCTATGCATTTTCTCAAGAATATTAATAATTTCTAGAAGTGCAAAGATTTTAATTTAAAAACAAGTGGCAACAGTAAGGACATCGTGTAGCATAATAATAGAATTAAGTAGGAGGCCATCCCTGAAGATATAAAAAAACTTCAGCTCTGCCCTATGCAGAAGGCACTCTGCTTCACTTATTACAATACACAGTCACGTGAAAAAGTAAGTGCACCCCATGGAAACTGTTGATTTTTATAACGTATGTCAACAGGCAAACATTAAATCTTAATTCAATCACCATTTATAGATAAAGTTGACATACTTAAACAAATGACAGATAAAATTGACATGATGTGTTCATTCTCATAATCTATATGAACAAAAAAGCAGATTTGACAAGTGGAAAAATAAGCACACCCCTACATTTACCACAACCACAATTAGATAGGTCAGGTCTTCCAGATTCGGTACCAATTAGTAGACCCTCTTTTAGGATTATGCAGGAGTAACCTTTCTTATTTATATCTCACACATCTAGGGCCTGGTATTCTGTTTGATATTGATATGAGTGTGGCGCCATAATGCCAAGATAGAAAGAGCTTGCTGAGGCCCGCAAATAAAGACTGGTCAGTCCAGCAAATTCAGACCCATTAGATGGGTCTTTGATGCTAAAAGAATTCTCCCAGAACCCCCAAAATACATTGGGGAATCTGCAGGTAACTTTACAACAGTTGGTATGAAAGTGATTGCATCTACAAGCAAAAAGAGATTTAACCTGTATTGGAACTGTGGCAGGAGAAAGCACCTGCTGTTCAAAAAGAACATTACAGCAAGACTAGTTTGACTTTGAACATATAAGCAAAGACCAGGTCTTCTGGAACAATGTGCTGGGGACTGATGAATCAGAGTTGTTTGGCCACAGTATCAGTAGAATTGGCATAAACAGACAGCATTTTAGGGGAAGAACCTCATACCAACTGTGAAGCATGGTTGCGCAAATGGTATTATTTGGGGTTACTCTGCTGCTTCAGAGCATTGCAAGCTTGCAGTCATCTTCAGCCAAAGCAAAGTGTGCTTGATAACAGTATTAGGTCAATTGTCTCAAAGTTGAAGTTGAAATGGATCTCTCAACACAATAACGATCCAAAGCACACTAGCTAGAAATTTAAGGTTGACGTTTAATAATATTGGCCTGTAATTAGCAGTCTTGTATATCCTTGTTGGCCTTCAGTAGGACAATGAGGTGGGCTTGAGGAAGAGAAATACTGGGAATTCGTTAGAGAGTTAAATGCCCTAAGCAATGGCGTAACAAGCAACTGCAAGGTGGACCTGTAGTCGCGGCAATCCCTAGGCAGCTGCTCTCTGTCCAGTCCTGCCCAGCTGACTAACGTTGCTGGTTGCCAAGAGCTCGGTCGGACGCAAGCCAGAGCATTACGCTCAGCTCCCTGTCCAATGACTTCACTGAGCTGGGCGGGATGCCGGATAGAGCGTCACAGGTTGCTAAGAGCTCTACAGGGCAGAGGAACAATGATGACATTGGGTAGGTTTTTTTTGGTGGCATGAACAAATCTGCCCTGTGTGTTTCTAATGCCATAGATTTGGTTTGCAGCTTAGTCTCTTTTAACATCTAGATATTTTCCCCTCTTGTCCCTGTGTTTATAGTATATTTTCTTTTGCAGGAATATATTTTGCTTCCATTTCGCTCTACCTTCCAGGGCATTCTGGATTTCTCTGCGAGCATGGACAAGTTACGCAGTTATATTAAAAGCAATAAATAATCTCTGTTGACACCTTACTAGTTTATTCTTTTATATAGTGTTCTCTATGCTTTTTCAATAGTGACCCAATTCCATCGTGGGGGGTTTGAGGTCAGTTTGTGAAAGAATGATATAGCTTGGGGTGTGATCAAAAAAGGTGTGCTTTTCTTGGCTTCTTGTAACAGGGAAGGGTGCACTTTTCCATGGTACACCTTCACATCCATTTACATTTTTGTTATATAACTGATTAAAAAGGGATATGTTCCTTGTGTTTTAATTCAAACATCAAATTTATCTGTAAGCACTGCTTTAATAAAGATCTAAAGTTCGTCTGTTCAAATATGTTGAAAAAAAATAAATAAAAATCAACAATTTCCATGTGGTGGACTTACTTTTTCATACGACTGTACATAAATAAATAATTTACAAACAGTTCACTGTGTACAGAAGCCATGCATCATTTCATCAACAAGCAGTAGTTCATGTCATGCTTTTATGGCTAACAAATTCCCACAAAGTTACCAGGGGAATTGCAGCTATATACTGGAAAAAGTATTTCTTGAAAACTGCTTTATTCCTGCTTATGATTCCACTGAAACAAGAATAGAAAACAAAAAACTTATATATTTTTAAAAATAGAACAGGAAGAAACAAGCAAAACAATGTAAAAACACATTGCTCTCGAATAGTAAAATATTAGAAAAGTGTTCCTTCTAAAGAACTAGATTGCATCTGCCAAAATTAATCATAAAAATAAGACTGTAGACATGCATAGTCAAAAGTAAAAACTGGTACACATTTCAATAAGTGGAAGCAGTAAAAATGTGAGAAAAAACAATTAGGATGACACAATCTGATAACTTCCTGTGCTCTCTGCCTGTGCAGACTCTCTTCAGCTACACTTTTGCCCTCTATGAAGGGTAAAGTCCTGTGGTCCTCTCCCCTTTCTTGTGTCCCGATACAACAGGATGAGTGAGCGTTGTCATCCTAGAACTGAAAGTGTTTTACAAGCAGAATCACCAGGTGATAAAAGCACACTCATGCAGCTACCACATCTAAAGGACTGGTAAGTGGCATATATTAAATTTTTGTCCTGCGATTTAAATGGCCAAGTGGCACCATAATTGAAGGACCTAATATGACAACTCAGGTGACTTAAAGGAGAACTATGAGGTGAGTGAAAATCACTCAGCCTCATAGTTCGAGCCGACGTGTGCCAATTAAACTGTCACACGTCGGCTCAATAGATTGGGAAGTGAGCGAACACATACCGTCCTTCGCTAACTTCTCTATCCTGCCCCTGCGGAGAGCCATGACAGTCACTCAAGGCTCCCTGCAGGGATTCCCCCCTCTCCGATCCTCCAGCGCTGACTGGCGGAACGGACAGGGGAGGGGGCGGGTACAGCTGGCTCTGACTCTAGATAGGCAGGGCCAGCTGTCACTCACGCAGCTGGGTGGATCTCGACAGTAATGTCAGGATCTGTCCCGGCTGCGGCGGTCTCAGTATACCGCGAGCTGTTGCTCGCGGTATACTGAGCATTAGGTCACGGGAGGACGCTAGTTTGTGTCCTCCCGTGACCCTGGGAGAACTATGGGGAAAAGCACTGACCCCATAGTTCTCCTTTAATTATGTCTACCTAATGTACCTCGTGTAAATTAACAGTCTACAGAGCTACTTTTAATATTCAAGTATTCTACAATTGTGCCAAAAGTGTTTATACTGTGCAACAATATTTTGCCATGTAGAAATTCATAAAGTGGATCCGAACTCAAAAAGTGAAGATTTACCATGTTATAGGGAGCAACTAAATAATGCCTAAGCAGTACCTTAAAAAAAAATCTAATTTTGTCTTCAATTCCTCCTGAAACTAGCAGCTCTGTACCGAAAGCCTCATAGCTGCATGTCTACAGTGTTAGATCATCTATGGCACTACTGCATCTGCTATGCTAGTCCCAATATTTGGAGTGAGATTTGGTGAGGTCATTGCTGTGACACTCACTGTTCTTGCTGGGGAGTAAACTGTACCCGGGGTGCCTGCAGTGCAAAGATATTTCGGTTTTATTTATTCTGTGGATCTTCTGTGCTTTATTAATCTTTCCCTTTTGTTTCTTGGTTACTATAACGTTAGTCACCAGACCACCATTCATCAGGAGGCAGCTCGGATATGAGAGGGCAAAGCCCTGCCTCTACCTGAATGACCACATCCACCTAGAAACACAGTGCAGAAGAAGGCATGGTAAATGGGAAAAAGCTCAGCATCAGTGACACCATGGGGATTAAGATTAATCCTTTGTCCTCTGTCTTCCACAGTTCAGGTGCTTTTTAAGTATCCTAGCAACTTAAAAGGCTTAACAAGCCCATAAACATAATATGTTATATTAACAAGAGCAAACAAAAGCAAACCGCGCCAGCAGTTTGTTCTTAGCTCAGGAAATCTGCGTTGAATTGCCACGTGGGTGTTTTTATTTTAGAATAAATTGCAGTTTAAGTGGTAAATATTTGCAGTCTTTTTAGTTCCATATCTTATTCTAAATGGCAGAGTGTACTGAGAATGAATGTACTTCCCATTCCAACAACAGGTACATCCTATCTAATGTACATCCTCATGGGAGAAGCTGGTAGAAAAATAAACTGTGAATACCTCTCAATGAAAGTACCATTCTGTATCATCCAGACATCACAGTACGTTCGTGCTATCAGCATGACAGCTATGAGTAACAGATATCCACTCTAGAACACAAACAATTTAGTCAGAGACCACAAAACATAGTAATGGCATACACTATAATACAGATGAATGGAATCACTCCCGTACATGGGCTAACAGATGGACACAAAGCACTGACCTCCTTACTGATCTTTTTCGGGACTAATATTTTTAAGATGCTGCCAATTCTTCCAAAGAAGACTCTGTCGACCACGGCCTTTTCTTTCTTCCCCTCTTTCTGTGGAAAGAAAAAGTTGGAAATGTTGAAACACGCAGGTTATCTTTTCACTAACTGTTTACAACAAGAGGGTAAGAGAACCTATTTATCATAACATACAAGAACGTCACATATGCCTGCCAAATTTCCAGGGCGTTTCAAAATGAAAGGCAACCCTACAACCACACATTTCTGCTTTTCATCATTACGTTATCCTAAATCATAATGTTACTTGCTGCCTGTTATTTTGCCTTCACAAACATCTGGGTTTCAAAATGTAAAAAAAGGACACGTACCCTATAAGATAAATATGCACTTGTGTCTTATGTCTCCTTTTCTATACACCATAAGCTCTCATCTTCTATCTTAGGCTCTCCCCTTAGGGCTCACTTTTGACGTCTTTGTTTTTCTGCATTTGAAGTAAATTTTAATCTTCCGTCTGCAGTTTTATATTCACAATAATTGTAGATGACGTAAGGTAAAGCCCAACACTGGGCAGAATTACCTTCACAGGTGTCAAGCAGAACACACCTTCTTCCCTGTTTGAAACCTGTGAAGGTAACCCTACCTGGAGTCTGGCTTTAAGCACATCCAACTCGTCAGGTTTTACTGCCACAGAGGCTCCACTGGAGGGATTCTCTCACTACCAGTCTCCAAGACAGGAAGTGAGGGGACGTTTCCTTAATAGCAATGCAGACAGAAGTAAAAATGCTTTTATTTTAAAGCTAAGTAGAGGAAGGCTTGAAATTCGGTCAGCTTTATATGGTGTTAGATAGTTTTGTGTTGTTTCCCTGTTCCAGATTTCCCCTTCCTGTCTGGTAAAACAAAGTCTCCAGAACAGAAACTGAGGGGAAATCTCTCAAACGGGGTGTTAACCTTTCCGTAGTCTATACAAAAAAAAAGAAAAGAAGTTTTGGCTACAAATAGACTTTAAGCCACTAAAGTGAAAAGGTACGTGTTAACTATAATCAAGGAAAGGAACAAAAAAGTATTGACTATCTTTCACAGAGTTGCCTGTGGGGTTGTGTGCTTGGGCGTATCAATGACACAAGGTGTTGATATGTAGTATTTGCTTGTACAATTTAAAACACCATAAACGATTTTTGGGACTGTGCAAGTAGACATCTCAGCAGTGCTACGCAAATAAAGACTTCACACTGCTGACCCCACATCAGGATCCAGCTGCTGAGATGCCTACTTGCACACCATTTCTGAGAAAGTGACGTGTTTTTGGTGTTTTGAGTAATACAAATATATACTAAATATACATTTCTTGTGTTATCAAGACTTCATTCATGGCAACCAACAACAATGCCCCCAACCACGCCAAGGGTGCCATTGCAAAAGCTGGCCAAAACTAATGTTAAGAATAGGGTTAACATTGAGTTTTACCAATTAGGTAAGCAAAGACAAAAGGTGCAATCACCTCATTGTTCTGTGCTGGTGTCCTTCCACTCTTCTTCCTGTTTGGGGGGGAAAAAAAAAAAAGTCAGCTTAAAATAAACAAACATTCACCCAACTAACGAATTAGCCAACGAACAAAATTCAAAATACTAACAATAACATACAAAGCCGTGCACAACTCTGCCCCCAACTACATCTCCTACCTCATCTCAACATATCACCAAAACCGCCCCTCTCCTCTCAAGACCTCCTGCTCCCTAAGGCTGGGTTCACACCATATTCTGGGCCAGATCATGACAAGATCTGGAACATAGTGCATTGCGTTTCTCCCGCTTTTAGCTTTAAAAATGGTCTTACAGGTGCGTTCCATACGTTGTGATGCGTTCCAGGGAAATTCCAGACCAAAACAAAATTAGGACAAGCTGTATTTTTCTGGTCTGTTCTGGAATGGACTGCGGTGGTGGGAACAGAGGCCAGAAATAGCAGAGAAATATTAGGATGCATTTTGGGTCCGAAAATAATTTGGTCTGGTGGTAATCTGGATGTGGTGTGAATGGGCCCTCAGTCTAGTCACTTCCTCCCATGCTTGCCTCCAGGACTTCTCCAAAGTGTCTACCATCCTCTGGAACTCCCTACCCCAATCTGTCCGCTTATCTCCTACTCTGTCCACTTTTAGGCAATCCTTAAAAACAAATCTCTTCAGGGAAGCCTATACCAGCTCAACATAACTGTCCTTTTACGTCTTCCACTAACTCAATCTAAACAATTATTACCTTTTGTATCACTTGCCCCTTTTACTAGATTGTAAGCTCTCACAAGCAGGGCCCTCCTAACCCTATTGTACTGACATTGTATTGTAACTGTACTGTCTCCCCTATTTTGTAAAGCACTTAGCAAACTGTTGGTGCTATATAATACTGTATAATAATAATAATAATAATTAGCAAAACAAAGTATGATAAAGGACACATTTGGTCCTAAATCACTTTACAATGACAAAAAGGGAAACACAAAAATGTCTAACCAGAATACAAACGTTGGTTGATTTTGGTTTAGTCATCAGCATATTACCAAGACCCAGTATGATCTTTAAAGGGGGCCCTTCTGGTGATTAAACAGAAGGAATTCATTGTCAAGTTAAAATCAAGTGACAACTGTGTCATTACCATGGGTAACCCGACGCAAAAATGTCTGATTTTGATATCTGAGCCTCAATGTGGTCATGTAAACTTTCCAATGTGAACTGCTAAGTGGAGACTGAAAATTAAATGTGACTTCTGCTGCCTGTAGAGATGACATATGTTAAAATTGTAGCTAAAAGTGGGATATAAGCCACACATAAGGGGATTTGTTTTATTCAATATGTACTATATATTTACTGGATTGTACATATAGTATTTAAAATGCTCCTTATAAAACAGCAATCATGGTAGCAGCTCATCTTAGCTCAATAACCAGGTTGCAATAGGTCCATTGCGAGATAGAAGCCCCATGACGGAGTTCACTCCTTCCGATGACAGAGTAGCATTCTATGGCTAAATGGCCGTACTATTTTGGTTCGAAGCGCTCCAATACAAAAGGTCTACTAAAATCATATCTTTGCATACCTGCAGGACTTCTGCTAAAGTTCACAGCTATGACACACAAGGTACTTGTTAAACACGTGCAGTCTATAACCTGTCATCCAACGCCTTGTAAAACCTCTGTCCTACTAAAGCAACAGACACAAAGTTCAAAGATTACTAGACTAGGACAGTGCAGGCATGGCTCGAAAATAGTGTCAGTGTAAGGAAGTTGCACACTAAATATGGAAAAGCAACAAAGCCTCACATCTAGCAATTCACAATTCTGATGTGATTTCCTGAAAAAATGTACTAGATTTAGTCAATTGGAGCACTGAATGCATTAAGTGGGCTGCAGGGGAGCTTACAAAAGAATGGAAAATCTCCACAATGAGGACACAGACTATATTTGCTACGTGTATAGGTTCTAACTAGGGTTGTTCAGATACCAGTGCAGATACTTGGCATTTTCAGGAGAACTACCAGGGTTGCTGCAGTTGCAGCTGGGACTTGGCTCTGACGCTCCACCACTGTCCTGAAATCATTAGTGTGTATTGTTTAAACAAAAATGTATCCGTACTTGTATCTGTGAGTACTTGGACAAGTATCAGTACTTGTAAAAATGGTATCGGTGAATACCAAATATATATATTATAATAGAAAAATCATACATAAAACGGATTCACAAATCCCAGGAGCTCCGTGTGCTCCTTACAAATGACAGCTGCCTCTTAACCCCTTCATGACTGAGGCCCTTTTTTCAATTTTTGCACCCATGTTATATTCCACATTTTAGGCCTGAAAATGACGTAAAACCCCCCAACATTATATATTTTCTGAATGCCAAGACCCTATAGAATAAAATGGTGGTAGTTGAAAATTTTTATGTTGCGCAATATTAGCGCAACTCCTTATTAAACCCCCAATGGTATACTGAGCTTAGGGTAACGGGAGGACGCTAGTTTGTGTCCTCCCGTTACCCTAAGGAGAACTATGGGGAAAAACACTGACCCCCATAGTTCTCCTTTAACTTTTGAATTTTTCTCTAGTCTGGTCTTGGAGCTCAAAAAAGTATCTGTACTTGTACCGAGTACGGTACTTGGTATATGAACATCCCTCATTCTAAACCTTCACTATTACATCCAAAATTAACAAAAAAAGGTTTTGGTTGGAGCTTGGCTTTAAAGTGACATTAAAGTCAAAAATGTTTTTCCCTCCCCCCAATGTTAAGGTCAGCACTTACCTTAAAGGAGAACTATGAGATGAGTGCTTTTCACTCACCTCATAGTTCTAGCCGACCTGTGACAATGAGACTGGCACAGGTCGGCTCAGTAGATCGGGAGGTGAG
>NW_017306650.1:1050696-1051387 GCF_000935625.1 Nanorana parkeri | reverse complement strand
CTCCGATCTGCCAGCGCTGACTGGCGGAACGGACGGGGGAGGGGGCGGGTACAGCTGGCTCTGCCTCTAGATAGGCAGAGCCAGCTGTCACTCACGCAGCTGGGCGGATCCCGTCGTCTAAGTCGGGATCCGCTCCGCCTGCGGCATCTCAGTATACCGTGAGCTGTAGTTCGCGGTATACTGAGCTTAGGGTAACGGGAGGACGCTAGTTTGTGTCCTCCCGTTACCCCAAGGAGAACTATGGTGAAAAACACTGACCCCATAGTTCTCCTTTAAATTATGTCTCTTAATCCGATCTTCTTTCTTGTCCTTTTCCTCTGTCCCTCAAGCGTTGTGGCGGGTTTCCGTTCCAGCGCTGACTCCTTTGCGCTTGCTGGCACTTCCTGTCCCACGGCGTCTGCATGCGGGTGCACGGGTCCACAGACTTACCTTGTGTCTCTCCTCGCGTCCCAGACAAAAACGTGATCTGCGCATGCGCCCGCCCCAAGATTTTTCACATTTTTGGATGGGAGCGTGCGGGGAAGACACGGGTAAGTATTAACACTTTTCAAAGCGGGTTTTCTTTTTTTTACACTTTTTGCATATATCTACTGCTTGCTAGCAGTAGATATATGCAAAAAAAAAAACATAGGCTTTAATTATACTTCAAGTAAAGGAAAAGAAACGCTTATTGTTTTTTCAAAGAAAAAAA
>NW_017306650.1:1017523-1050476 GCF_000935625.1 Nanorana parkeri | reverse complement strand
GGGGGGGGGGGGAACGCATCAGAAATGCGTCAAAACGGATCGCAATAAAACTGCGCAGACGCACGCAGTTGCGATGCAGTTTCTCGTGTGAACTAATGTCAGCCTTTATGAGGAATTTTAGCAAAAAAATTATGTATTTTATAGGATAATGCTTCCCATACAGTAGTCAACATAAAAAGTCAATGTTTGTGTTACATGTGAAAACATTTTAATTAAATGATCAAGAAACTCCTCTATGACTTTTGAGATTCTTACAAACTCCTGTGCGTTATCTTCCATATGTGTGATAGAAATGTATAATAAACTAGGTTAAAAAGGGTACAAGCTAAATCAACTGTAACAGGAGGGAAAAGCTTTGCTGAAATGTCCTTAAATGATCCCTAGACAAGAGCAGAGATTATTATTTATGAGGCATGGCAAGACTTGCTAAGGCTTTGTAACTCAGAGTTTAAACTTTAAGCGGCGTAAGAGTTAAATACTGTATTCTGCAGGGAACTGCTGTTCTTGGACGTGAGTGACACCTAAACCCTGGGTTCTCAACTGGTGGGTCGCGACTCCGTGTTCAGTGGAACAGTAGAAAGGCATCATGGCACACTCACAAACTAGCATGCAAAACAACTTGTCTCACCACTAAGGACAATGACAGAGGTTTGGATACACGTCTTCTGCAAAGGATGTGTAAGCCGCACTGCCGCGCCAAGGCACATCCTTTGCAGAAGACGTGTATCCAAACCTCTGTCATTGTCCTTAGTGGTGAGACAAGTTGTTTTACATGCTAGTTTGTGAGTGTGCCATGATGCCTTTCTACTGTTCTACTGTTCAAAGCCCATTTCGTGTGCACCTTACTGTATAACTGGTAACAAATTGTTGAGTGCGTTTGTCGTTTGTTTTGCTTTTCCGTGTTCAGTGGGTCACCGCAGGCCTTCCACTTTTCCAGGTGAGAGGCGCCTCAGCCTCGCTCTAGCGCAGCAATGCCAGTTCTCACGCCAAGCCGCCATTCAAATATGCTGCCCGTTGCCGAGTGTCAGCATGAGGTGGGGTGGGATGGGGCTATGGCCGCTCCATCCATATGTGCATTGCTTACAGCTTCCTCACGTGTCCTGTATAGCTGCCTGGACTGGAGTGACGTCACACCTCTAGAGGGTGCACAAGGGAGCTGTACAAGCAACGTACATATGGATGGAGCTCCGTCACAGCACAGCAGCCCACACTGGACCCCAGGCTGAGGATCCACTCCAGTTCTCGTAAGATAGGGAAACTGGGTGGATCTCAAAAAAAGAAAAAAAAACATATTCAAATTGTTTTTGGAATGTGTGTTTGTGTGTGACTGTCAGTGTTCACACTAGTACAGTGCGTTAATCGCACAGTCCCGTGCGATTACCGCACTGTACCACACAATCGCACCTACCGCACATTCTGGTGTGGGAGGTGTGTTGCATTGCCATTCATTTGAATGGTACCCCAAACGCACCCCCCACCCAGTTTGATAGCCCGCACCGGAACGCCCGGTACCGCTGTGCGTTTCATTGCTGTGTGACTTGGGTCGCGAATTAAGACCAAGGACAAATGTGGGTCCTGAGGTTACACAGGTTGAGAACCACTGATCTAAACAGACTTCCAGTAAGGAGGTACGTGTGTAGCATTTTCAGGAGCTCTGATGGTGCACTGGGAAGCCAGCCCCTATGAAAGAAAAACCTTACGATGCATGCCACAAAGTTTTAATGTTACCGTTACTGACAAGTTAGCAGTCATTGCATGAGCAGCGGCCATGTTAATCTGTAACGTTCAGGGGAAGCAAAAACACAGATCAACCACCTGTTTTCACCGTCCCTTTGGACACTTAGCCTTAGTTTAGCTTTAGAATGGCCAAGTTATAAGAATCTAAGAATCTCTAGGAGGGGGGCAAGGTAAGTGTAATTACATACATTACTTTTGCCATGTACCAGTGTTTGTTAATTTACAGAGTAAAAGCAAGATCGGCTAATGTATTGGACTATGCAAGCAGAAGGTTTAATGTAACAATAAATAAATTACTATCTAAATCTGGGGGGGGATTTTCGTTTCAATTGCTTTTTCTAGGTTTTCCTACGCAGGGACTTCAAGGCTTCATCTCAATCCCCTATCTCTGCTGCTGGTGGCCGGGAAATCACTCCCAATCGATAGCGCATTTGGAGCTATGTATACCAGAAAACCACGTCACATCTCTATCGGGTTAGAGAGATGAGAAACAGAGGGCTGACAATTCAGCAGTGTTGTCGGCCCTCTAGAGCAGTGTTCCCCAACCCCCGGTCCTCGGATCAAATGGTACCGGGCCGCACAGTCTCAGTGCGGTCCGGTCATGCAATATATGGCAGTGCACTAAGTGGATTATAATGGGGAATATTACACTGTAATGTTCCCTATTATAATCTATTTCTCTGATTAAATGATTACAGGTAGGCATGTGATCTATCAAAGTTTGAGACTACGTTAGAATGTGTGACCAGTGACGTGGTCACACATTTTAACGTAATCTCGCCCAGTTTTTCGGTGGTGGAATAGGTGAAGAATTCCAACGCTTTCATTTTTTGGTGTAACTGTATTTTATTTTGAAGGCATTTTTAAATACAATTAAATTAAAATTATTAAATCAAAACAATCTAAAGTATAAACAATCAACGTGCCCCCCCCTCAGCGGGCCACGGTAAAATTATCAAACGTTGACCGGTCCGCGGCGATAAAAAAGGTTGGGGAGCACTGCTCTAGAGGACACAGATTAGCTGAAATGTTGTGGTCACGTGACTGCAAAGTAAAACTCAAACAAAAAGGTACTCAGATGGAGATTTCTTAGAAAATGTACGCAGGGTGTTTCAGAGCAATGGAGAAGCAACAATCCATAGGTGGGTCATAGTGTAGGCTCTTCTTCTTCTGGCTTGGCCTCCTGGAATGAGCCGCTCTATTCATTTAAGAGTTCCACCATTGCAAAAATAGAGTTAAAATACTGAAGATAAAAGAGCAATACTTTGCCTTCTTAATGCCAAAGATGTATAGCAAGACCTTACATGATCACACATGTTTGATATAGTTTCATTTCTCTAGGTGTGGCATGGAAATACAGGTTTTTCTTGTAGATTAAAAGTAATCTCTAAAATGTTCATCCAATTTATTTAAAGTAATCATTTCAAACAACACAAAACCTTAGTGTTAGGAGTAATTCAGTTAATGAATATAATAGGATGTGTAGATTGGTCAATTAGGCAATTTATAGGAAGAAACAACTTGCCATTTCGGATTAATAAACATTCAGACGATGAACTGAAGGAGTGAAAATCTGCACCGAATCTGAAATTTAGCTGATCAGAAAGTTACATTAGTGAACGTTGCTGGATCCCCCCCCTCCCCCAAAAAAAGAAACGTCTACAATACAAACTCTAATCTGAATTAGAAGCAATTCATTGTGAAGGTGAAGTGGCAGGATACCGTGTGTAGGGAATGTAAACCAAAGTTCAGGACAACTAATACAACACATTAACCAACAGGTCAGTACTGAGAACACAACGCCGCACCCAACAATGACACAACCACCCTTCACCGAGAGCTTGTTAATTATTTATATTCACTCTTGCGGCATTTTACATAGAAATACATCTTTAAAGGAGAACTATGAGGTGAGTGCTTTTCACTCACCTCATAGTTCTAACCGACCTGCGACAATGAGACTGTCACAGGTCGGCTCAGTAGATCGGGAGGTGAGCGAACACATACCGGCATTCGCTCACCTCTCGATCCTGTCACGGCTCTCTGCCGTGACAGGGGAGGGGTGGATTTCCCCCTCCCCGCTCCGATCCGCCAGCGCTGACTGGCAGAGCGGACGGGGGAGGGGGCGGGTACAGCTGGCTCTGCCTCGAGACAGGCAGAGCCAGCTGTCAGTTACGCAGCTGGGCGGATCCAGACATAATTGTCGGGGGATCCGCTTCAGCAGCGGCGTCTCAGTATACCGCAAGCTGTAGCTCGCGGTATACTGAGCCTAGTGTGACGGGAGGACGCTAGTTTGTGTCGTCTCGTTACCCTAAGGAGAACTATGGGGAAAAGCCTTAAGTGACTGAATTTTTTGTTTTGTATTTTAAACATTGTACACAGTCGCTGTACAGAACCTCTTAGGGCTCATTTACACTTTCACAGAATTGCAGCAACACCCCCTGTTCTATGTACACTGTCATTCTACCATGTACAGTAGAATCCAATGCATCATGTATGTTTTTCATCTGTTGTGGTGCATTTGCAGCCCATTCATAATGAATGGACTTCCTTTACGCAATACATGTTAACACAAGCTACAACGTGCATTACCTATCACAACGGGACACTTGAATGTGAATCCGCCCTGAATGAAAAAAAAAAAAAAAAAAAGCAGAGGTAGCTTTATATGGACTCTTAATATCTGGGGTGTTGCACATGGTCTCTCTATACCAAGCCACCGATTCATGTACTACCAGATCACTTATTCATGTACACTACCATTCAGGTGATCAGGAAGCACTAACAAGGGAACCGTATAAATGTAGCCGCTCTTATCAGAATGTTCTTCCTATCCAGCACAGCACTAATCTATGGGCAGAGCTGGAAGAAATCCCAGAAACCTGGTAACCAAATAACCTTAAAGGAAAATTTCTGTCACCTACATTTAAATTGTTGTCCCCCAAGTACATTTTCCTTGCCTCGAACGGCAACTAGATTGGACTGCCTCTTAACATCTAAAAGAACATAGATTACTAACTATAGATGAGCACAGAGCATTCATATCTGTCCGCTCCATTTCCTGTTTACATTAGTAGTGTAAAATAGTGATTGTGATTCACTGTTCCAATGTTGACGCAAGTGGTCATGCTCAGATCGATTGATACCAGTAAAATAATTCATTTTGGGGGTATTCTAAATACACAACATGAAAAACAAATGTCACTAAAAGTATTCTCCAATTTGGCTTTAAAGCTGACCTGTGGAGATTCAACATTTGCTTATGTGATACCACCTTGTAATGCAAGTAGTTCTAGGTGTTGGCTCACCAAATCTATTCCTCTGTCCAGCACTTCAGGACCCCAGAATAGTGGGGAACCAGGTTTGTGGTCACTGGCTCCGTCCCTACCAAGCTACACTATTGTCCCATCACTGCGTTGGGATCTTCACTAAACAGTGAGTGGTGGCAGATGGACCTAAGCTCACTGACCATTAAAAATTGAGGGTGTTTGAAGACAAACAACTGGACAGAGGAACATAGCATGCGCCCCTGGAGGTACTAGTAACACAAGCGAAGAATCACCTTAATAAAAATTTTAGTCCAAGGGTCACTTTAAAGCACCAGTTCTATAGTTAGTTATGTTTCTGGTTTTGACATGCCAGTGTACCTTCTAGTGGTTTTTAAATACACAACGGAAGAAGGAATATATACCAATAGAGTAAAAGATTTATAGAAAAAAATCAAGTGGTTAAAGATGGTAGGAACCAAGGTTATTTGTCCTTCTGGAAACAAATGGATTGATTGCATACATACGAAGGGTTGGTGATAGTTTGATAGTATGCAAAAGGAAGATCCAAAGTATGGAAGCTCTAAAACTATGGGTAAGAATGGTCACCACAGAAAAGAGAATTTTGAAGTATGGTGATGTTTTCTGATAGGTATTTAATGGAGACCAAAGAGGAGATATAAAAAAAAAAAAAAACCCGGCAAATTATTCAGGTATTTAAAGGAGAACTATGGGGTAAGTGTTTTTCCCCCATAGTTCTCTTAAGGTTCATGGGAGGACATATACTAGCGTCCTCCAGGTGCCCAAAGCTCAGTATATTGCAAGCTACAGCTCACGGTATACTGAGACCTCCGCAGCCAGGACGGATCCCGACAATGCTGTGGAGATCCACCCAGTGAATGACAGCTGGCTCTGTCTATCTAGAGGCATAGCCAGTTGTGCCCGCGCCCTCCCCCGTCCCGGAGCAGGGAGGGGGGAACCCCTGCAGGGAGCCGTGACTGACAGTCACGAATCTCTGCAGGGACATGATCGAGAAGTGAGCAAGCGACGGTATGGTGTTCGCTCACTTCCCGATCTATTGAGGCGGCATATGACAGTTTCATTGTCACACGTCGGCTTGAACTATGAGGATGAGTGATTTTCACTCACCTCATAGTTCTCCTTTAAGCGTATCTAAACACAAAAACTAAAATGTAGAACAGTGCAGCTTACCGGGGCTTAGATGTTGCTTAGGCATTTTCAGTCTATTTCGTCTAGTAGTCCTGCAAATAACACACTCCCTGTCCCTGGATGGTTATGCTCACTTCTCCTCTATCTTTGGAGGGAGCCATGGGTGCCGCCCCATCCCACGGTCACCTTTTAGTGGTATTATAGCAAAGTGGAAGCCACTGGGAACAACAGCAACTCAGCCACGAAATGGTAGGCCACGTAAAATGACAGAGCGGGGCCAGCGCATGCTGAAGCGCACAGAAGTCGCCAACTGTCTGCAGAGTCAATAGCTACAGACGGGGCGTGGCTTGCCAATGGCGACGTGAGGACGTGACTCCTTGGAGCTCTGCATCTCCCGGCACCGGCCTAAGCTCTAGCAGACGTTATTCTCCCCTTCTCTGGATGTCTCGGGTGCCGGGAAGTCAGCTGTGCCTCCGGAGTTCCCGACAGTCAGATTTGGCTGATTTTTTCCCCCCCGCGGGTACAGCGAGCCGACCGGAGGATACGCGACACATGGCGTCCACCCGCTCCACGGCCGCAGGCCCCACTCCGTCCAAGACCCGGAGTAAAGTGACAGCGCCGCCCGTGGACGTGGTGAGTCGGCCGGGCGACTGGCAACCATCACCGATCCCCTCACCGGCACTCTCCCTGGCCGCATCGGACGCCCGCTAGACTTCCCGGGCAGCATCACCACATGGAAACCCCCTCTCAGCGTTCTGTGACGCGCTCCCCAGCTTGACTGAGGAAACACAAAAGACTGAGGGAGTGGAGGAGAGGAGGGTCTTTTAAACAGATTAAGTGACGTGTTTCCTGTGTGTGGGGGAGGAGATTCCATCTCGTGATGCTGTCCTGGAAGACGTTATGGGAAAAAAAAAAATAGCTACAGACCTCCAAACTTCGTGTGGCCTTTACAAAGGCACAATAGTGCATAGCCAGCATCATGGAATGGGTTTCCATGGCCGAGAAGCGGCATCCAAGCCTTACATCACCAAGTGCAATGCAAAGCGTCGGATGCAGTGGTGTAAAGCACGCCACCACTGGACTCTAAAGAAGTAGAGACGTGTTCTCTGGAGTGCCGAATCACACTTCTCTGTCTGGCAATCCGATGGATGTGTCCGGGTTTGGCGGTTGCCAGGAGAACGGTACTTGCCTGACTGCATTGTGCCAAGTGTAACCTTTGGTGGAGGGGGGGGGATTATGGGGTGGAGTTGTTTTTCAGGGGTTGGGCTTGGCCTCTTAGATCCAGTGAAGGGATCTCTTAAGGCATCAGCATACCAAGACATTTTGGACAATTTCATGCTCCCAACTTTATGGGAACAGTTTGGGGATGGCTCCTTTCTGTTCCAACATGACTGTGCACCAGTGCACAAAGCAAGGCCCATAAAAGACATGGATGAGCGAGTTTGGGGTGGAGGAACTTGACTGGCCTACACAGAGTCCTGACCTCAACCCGATAGAACACCTTTGGCATGAATTAGAACGGTGACTGAGAGCCTGGCCTTCTCTTCCAACATCAGTATCTAACCTCACAAATGTGCTTCTGGAAGAATGGTCAAGCATTCCCATAGACACACTCCTAAACCTTGTGGACGCCTTCCCAGAAGAGTTGAAGCTGTTATAGCGGCAAAGGGTGGGCCAACTCAATATTGAACCCTACAGACTAAGACTGGGATGCCATTAAAGTTCATGTGCGTGTAAAGACAGGCGTCCCAATACGTTTGGCATTATAGTGTATATCTCTCAGGTTTCCTTTAAATATTTGTAACCTTTGTTTTAAAACGGTCAAGCAACATTAGCAATCTACACCTAGTTAATAATACAGGGAGAAGTCAGGACATCGAAACGTCTTAAAGATATAGAGATAAGCATTTGATAAAGTTTCCTCATGGTTACCAATGGAATAGGAAGATTGTATTGAAGGAAAACTAGAGAAAAGGTTACAGTGACATTACAGTGACACACATATAATGGGTAGGAATCCATTACCAGGAAAATTAACAAGTAATAAGGCAAATGCTTAAAAATATTCTGTGGCATATTAAAATGATCTTTTATTGAACATACTTGTAAGTACAGTCTGAGGGTGTTAGATTCACAGGGGCACTATAAAGATCTCTTCCATGCCTTGTCAAGGGGAAAAAGGGTGGGAGGGATAGAAGGATCAATATTGTGCATAGGTAAGCAACCTTGGTACGACAGCTGTGCTGAAGCTACAAATCCCACAATGCCTCTCCCTCTGAGAATCATGCCTGAGGGTGCCAGAGCTCTACAATGCCTCATGGGACTTGTAGTTCCACAACAGCTGGATTGCAGAGGTTGCATACCCCTGTAGTAGTAAGGGTGAATACCCTCTATCCCATTCACATCTGGGTGTTAATGTGAATGCATGTAAAATGCTTCTTAACTCCTGCAGGAGGTATGGACCAAGGCACGTAGATGTGAATGCAACCTAAGGCTAAGGAGGTTGTATAATTTCTTTCCATCTATTACAGGCTTTAGGGAATGTGGATCGGAGATTCATCCACAAGGATAGTAGTTCTCAGGGAATGTACTACTATACCACCTCCTGCCCGCCTGCCCTCAGCTATACAGCGTCTCCTGCCTGCCTGACTTGTTCTAAAGTAATTTCTGCTTGTTTAAAATATGTAAAATTAAACATTTTAGTATGCATGGTCTGGGTACAGATTAACATTAACAAAAACCTCAGCACCTAACTGCAAAAACGTAAACTCCATTCAAACTTGAAATCCTGAAAAGGCAATTATGGCAAGTCCTCGGACTAGACGGCAATGCCTCAGATTCTGAGACTCGCAGCAAACACAACGCTATCTGTTTAAACTCCTCATAGTAGTTTCTTTGTCCTATTCCCCTGCATTGAGCCTGGAATTCCATTCTCTAAAGCAGCTTAGACAAATTTTCTTAATGTGACTTTGCAGCACAGCCAGCCGAGAACTACAGTGCCTTATGGTAAAGGAGATGGAAATACTAAACACAATGCACAAGAATTTCATCATGTATGACCCAGTTCCTTATGAGAAGCATCAAGCGGTGTAAAAAGCTGCATTGCAGATGAGAACAAAACTAAACATACAATGCTGGTGACTGAGCAGACTGACAAGAGATATCTGTAGTGTTATTAGTTACATGTTAAAGATTACAGCAAGCTGGTGTGCTTAGGAGCCCCTTTCCACCTAAACATTCCTTTGTGGGTTGCTTTAAGAATGCCTTCTCATTTAGAATGGGCTGCAAAGCAAGAGAACAATTAAACCTGCACTTTATAATGTAGTACACCACAACGCATTGCATATGCACTCTGGTGCGCAGCAGAGCTGGACCGTTGGCATCTACAGTAACCATGTAATGGGATGAAACATTGGTGTGACCAATGTGTATAATGTATGTAAATAGTTAAAACAAAGTTGACTATCATTTCTAATGACATACACAACATTTGGCATTAGAATTAGAAGGAGAGAGTCTGCTAACATGCAAATACTGTAAGTTGGTCTCCTAAAACCAAATTGTTTGGTGCCTGTGCCTCCCCTTCCTTTAAGATGGCAGGGAGTTATGGCAGCTATACTGTGTCCCTGCTTACCTCCACCAATGTAGTATTATGAAATACATATAAACACATGCATTTGTTTTGGTTTCTGGTGTGTGGGTTCTGTAAACTGATAGAACCTATAATTACGCTAAGTGCTGCTTTAATATTATTACACCAGAAGAAATTCAAAATGGAACGCATTCTGAGCCAGAAAGGTGCAACGTTGTTATTGCTTCTAAATACTATTGAACCAGAGAATGACATTTATGGTACATATGATATGAAATAGTTTAGACTTGTATTCATCATTACATTTTGAATGACATTTTATAGAATAGGATGGGTTTTAGCACTTTTTGGAATATATTATTCCAAATTAGACAAATCCTATATTTTACCAGCAGGGACGCATTGATACTGATACTAGTATCGGTGCCAATATCGAGTATTTGAGTGAGTACTCCTACTCGCCCAAATACTCAGATACTTACCCCAGATACTGGAACTTCCAATCCGAGGGAGATTTCCTCTGACCGGCAGTGCCACGAGGGAACATGGAGCCAGGTTCCCAGCCAATCAGGAAGCAGGGGGGCGGCAGGTGATGACTTGCCACCCAACTTCCTGATTGGCCAGGAAGCCGGCTTCCCAGCCAATCAGCATCAAGCCGGCCAAACAGCCGTCATGCGGCTTAGGAAGGAGGTGTGTCAGATGTCAACCTATCAGATGTTCCTGGTGTTGGTGGGTGGAGCCTCCAACTCTCGCGTCTGGGAACACTGTCATCATAGGGATTCAGTGCACATAGCCAGGTTTGACAGCCTGGAAGCTTACTGCGCATGTCTGGATCTATGTGGGCACTCTAGTAGTAGCCTCTATATCTGCACGCTGAGCTTTAAACTGACAATACATCTCCTGGTCTCACTTATGTAAACAATTTCCTCAGGTGGGCACAAACACGCGTCAAAATGTGCATAACGCGCAAATAACTGCACACTGGTCACGCGCGTATAAACGTGCAAAAACAATGCCACCTAGGTGTGAATCCGGCCTTTGGGCCCATTGACACCATACACTGTGTTAATCGCACATCATCTGGGATGTGGTGCCCCGTCACAGTGCCAAAGCACTGATCACCGCACTGCGTACTTTTTTGGGGGGGTAGAACTTTATTGAAATGTCACAAGTGACATTTCATTCAGCTCTACGAGCACAGGGAAGTAAGAATCGGTTGTATCGCATCCTGCTGTGCTGAATAAAAGTAAAGTATGCCATCCACCACTGCATTCCCATTGCAACGTGGTGGTGTGAACCGAGCCCGTCCATGAGAAGGTATATTGCCTTGTCTTGCATTGGAGCTGCGCTGGAAACAATGGCCAGCGCAGCTCCAATGCAGAGGGTGTGAATCAGCCCTTAATGTAACAGATAGTAGTGAAACTAAGCACAGGTGAGATGCAGGTAGTATGCGCACAGATCAGCGCCCTGTATTTGTGGATTCCTAGAGTGCTCAGGTAGAAATATGCATTCCAAACGACAGGACAATAAAATATACAGTCAATGAAAATCACCAAGAAGTCTTTAGCTTAGGTTCTTCCTTTCCCCACTACCAGGACACGGCACATTGTGATCTTTGGGGCACCTCTACCCTTGGAACCTTACTTTTCTTTGGCTCCATGTATGAAATATATATCAGACCGTCATTAGCTACTTGACGAAACCTTACCAGGGTCAGCCATAGGAAGCTTCACTTGGGATTTTTAGACCCGCAACCATGCTAAGGGCCAATTTAGACAAAGTCCAATTAACCTAGCAGCATGCCTTTGAAGTATGGGAGAAAACCCAGGCAAGCACCGGAAGAACATGCAAACTCCATGCAGATAGTAACCCGGCCAAGATTCAAACCAAAAGGTCCCCACCATACAAACTAAGAACCCAGGTGCACCGTGCAAAACACACAACTTTATGTTCTATACAAGAGACTAAAACTAAATTAAAAGTAAACTGGAATCAGGTTATACTTGTGTCAAGTGAGGTGAGATTCCTCGCCCCACACACCTAATCCGCCCCCCTCTTCCGAGTTATTTAACACAGTTTTGTGGTAAAACCTTAATCTATCATGAAAGCAGAACAGACATTTCTTCAGTTTACTTATGGATTTGCAAAGAAATAAAATACAATTTCTTTTGTCTAAAAAAAAGGACACCAATATCAGCATGGCGACGCATTTCTTTTCTCCATCTTAATACACGGCACCTACACTAGCATGAAATAGGTCAACACAAGGCCAGGAATGTTGCAACAAATGCAACACCATTTTTGTTAATGGCTCCCCAAACATGGCAAGACGTGCATTTAGACACGCAGGAAAGCATGTGGACAATATCATGCACATGAGGTGTCCCCGTTCAGATGCCGCTGTACCCAGTTAATGAGTAAGTTAAGTTAATAACAGGGAGACGTGACAGCGGCATCGGCGACATGACAGCGGCATATGCAATCGTACGCAACGCAGCTACATGCAGTTTGTAATAGATGACTGTCGCTGGATGCATCTATCCTGCGTCCAACAATCAATCCCAAACCACATGTGATTGCACCATGTATGACATGACAGACGCAGCCGCACCCTAACCTGGTCATTTATTTCAATGGGTACAGCAGCCACATCTTACAACTCTCAACACACAAGTGTGAATGGGCGACAAATCCTCATGCACACCTAAATGTTTTGGGAACAAGCATCAAACGCACACAATGTGTGCTTTGATGAGGGTTTCCAAAACGCGCACGAATGCAAAACACGCTTGCATTGCCACGTCTTCTATGTGCACAACACACGAGAAAAAAATGAGCGGCAGGTGGCGCAGATTTTTCTACATGAGCTCCTTTTCTGCTTTT
Source organism: Nanorana parkeri (assembly GCF_000935625.1). NCBI lineage: Eukaryota > Metazoa > Chordata > Amphibia > Anura > Dicroglossidae > Nanorana > Nanorana parkeri. The sequence goes on along the minus strand of NW_017306650.1, from coordinate 1,037,828 downwards.
CTCGCGTGTACATCGCCCCATTGAAATCATTGAGGGTGTGCAGCAAACGTGGAAAAAAAATGCGCACAAACTCACAAGAACCCAACACGCGTCCCCAATACGCCTATGTGTGAATAAGGACTATGGGCTCATTCACACCAGCCGCCACATCCTACCACAGATGTGGGGTTGCGCTCAGAAGTAAACAGTGCTGATTACAATGCATCACAGTTTACTTTATTTTTTTTAAAACTTTATTGAAATGTCACAAAGTGACATTTCTTTCATTCTATTCACAGCAGAGGGTTGCGATTGGGCTGTAGTGCATGTCCTACCTTCTTAGCGCACACCACTGCAGTGTGGTAGTGTTGAACTAGACACATGGGACACAAGGTTATATGCTTAATCTATGCATTACCACTGCACTGGACAACACTGCCTAACGCATGGTGTGAACAGGCCCTTAAAGATGTATTTTATTGCATCATCATTTGATTTGCTTGTGTCTCACAATTCAATGTAAAGGGCATCTATGGTGAAAAACTACAAATTAAATGTATTTCTATGTTGAATTTCCATAAGTTGAATTTCCATAAGTTCTATCCCACTCCTAATATCCATATTGATGTAGAAGTCTGTAAACTTGGAAGATGCCCATAGGATGGACTTCCTCAATGTACTGACACAATTTCACACAGCCCTGTGATTATGCACTTCCTTGTGTCACCACTCCCACAGAGCCTGCTTTCTGAACTACAACTCAATGTCTGAACAATGTAACATTATCATTGCTTGCTGGAAGCAATGCATGATGGGATAGGGAGTGTTGAGAAATCCAGATCGTATCACACCAAGCAGCAGGGAAAGAGACACAAAGCACACTGGGAATGCATGAAGTTGGTTAAAGTGATGGGCGGACAGAAGGCAGCACTCACTATATAAAAGGGATTTTTCTCAAATAAGCTTTGATTGCATCAAAAACAACTCTAATATGTATTCCTATTACATTGCTGATGTTATGACAGGGTAGTAAATGCTGGGACTTTACATCTCCTTTATGTCAGGGGATCAGAGTTCACTGCCGGCAGTGGTGTGATGCAATCCCATTCATTCCGAATAGCAACCCAATGCACCTTCCCAACAGACGTGCGTTGCAATGCACCAAAAGAGGCAAATGTCATGTTTTTTGTAACATCAGCATAAGCTGCCTGAACACACCACATGTTAAAGGAGAACTATGGGGTCAGGGCTTTTCCCCATAGTTCTCCTTAGGGTAACTGGAGGGCACAAACTAGCGTCCTCCCGTCACCCTAGGCTCAGTATACCGCGAGCTGTAGCTTGCGGTATACTGTGCGCCGCAGCTGAAGCGGATCCCGACAATTATGCCGGGATCCACCCAGCTGCGTGAGTGACAGCTGGCTCTGCCTATCTAGAGGCAAAGCCAGCTGTACCCGCCCCCTCCCCCGTCCGTTCCGCCAGTCAGCGCTGGCGGATCGGAGCGGGGAGGGGGGAATCTAGCCCCTCCCCCGTCACGGCAGAGAGCCGTGACAGGATTGAGAGGTGAGCGAACGCCGGTATGTGTTTGCTCACCTTCCGATCTACTGAGCCGACCTGTGCAGTACAACAGTGTGAAGGTCCTAAAGGTGAACTCTACATTTACAGTTATCCATTAAATTTAGGTCTCCACTGGCCAAGTATTAAAACTCACCGAGCAAGTCCTCCATTTTACAGAAAACTTTAATGACTTCAGGACAATCACATATACGTGAAGCAAATTAAAGCTGAACTGCGGGCTCAGAAAATGATATTTAAAAAATAATCCTCAATATAGACGCAGAGCAAAAATCCATTTTGTGCGCCCCAAATGGCTTTAGAAACCCAGATATTATGGTGCAAAGTGGCAATGACCTCATCACTGTGCTGCAGAAAACCGGAGTTGTGGGAGGGGCCCAGGAGGCTCCACCCACTACAGGCTCCCTGCAGAAAACTACAGGGGGGGGCGGAGACAAGACCAGTCACCCTGCACAAGGGAAGAGAGCAGCAGTGACTGGTCTTTATTACAGGAATGTGTCACACTGGATTACTGCACAGATGTGGAATACACAAAGCCAACCGAGATTCTAATATGAACACACGACTCTTGTATTCATACAATATTTGCTGATTTCGGAGTTCAGATTTAACCTCTAACCGCATAGCACATACATGTGGCAGAGGGGCCCTAGCACCTCCTATACACATCCATGGGGCCCCGCTGTTATTTACTGCTCCCAGTATACTGGCCGAGCTGTCAATGTAAAAGATTGGGAGCCAGTGACATGAGCTCCTGATGATGGGATCACTGTGACAGCCAATCACAGCGCTACCTGACCAGAACTCCACCTCCCAACGTTAGGACCCAGTTAAAAGGACAGCAGCAGACAGTAGTAAGGGGCTGGGATACATAATGAAACAAATGTAAACCTTTCATAGGATTATTGTGGAGAAGAGACAGGTTCTCTTTTCTCAGGAATATTCTCATCCGTCACTGAACCTCACAAAGTAAGACGTTCTCTTCATAGCTCCAAATTACAATAAAAACCTCAATAAAAGCTGCAGTCAGTGCAGGTCCCCCCACATACAGAGCCTTGTCACAGCACCATATGGCAGCAAGGCATGCTGGGACTTGTAGTTTCACCCGGCTGTGTCACCTCTCTGGCCTTCCCTGTCCCTCCCGCCCCTCTCCGTCTCCTCACCCGCTGGCTCTCCGCCGCTTGTTGAGTAGGTAGAGCAGAAGGAGCGCCGCCCCGGCCGCCGCAGAGTTGCGGGGAGTCAGGTACTTGCTGTACACCGGCGCCATGGTCACTGTCAGAAGAGGAGGAGGGGCCAAATGGGAAGCCGGTCAGGGACCTGCGGAATGCTGGGAACTGTGCGGGCCCCGCCCACCGTGTCATCTCTATAGCGACGGCTTGGACAGAGTGTGAGGGGGCGGAGCCGGTGACAGATCGTACGGTGTGCTGATGCTGTCATGATGGGAGCTGTGTGGTTCAGGATGACACAGCATCGCTCCTCACTGACCCTCATATAAGCCAAATCTATCTGTCCGTCTTTCCTACTCAGTTGTCCCTGTTTTCAGTCTGATGTACAGATCGGTCTTAAAATGTACTATTAAACCATCACATATGTTATACTGCACCAAACCTTCCATGTAACCACAATATCAGGGGTAGGCAACCATAGCACTCTAGCTGTGCTGAAACTACAACTACCATCATGCCTCTAGCTGTCATTCTTACAGTACAATGCATTATGGGACTTGTAGTTCCACAACAGCTGGAGAAGCGAGGTTGCCTATTTTTGCTCTATTGTATTTGTCGTCTTGAAAAGCCAGTATGATGGGTTGTGCAGATGGACACTTTGGGGCAGTGATGGCGAACCTTTTTGAACCCGAGGGCCCAAACTGCGACGCAAAATCAATTTATTTATCTCAAAGTGCCAGCGCTGAAAATAAGTATAGTATTGTATTGCAGTTTGGGCGCTGAGCTTTAAAAAACATTCAACATGACTGCCTTAGGCAAAATAGGGAAACACACATATTCAAACATTTAAACACTCAATAAAACACACATCACACACTCATTATAAAAAGAAACCACACATACATAGATATCGCAAATATTAAAAACACACGCACACATGGCACACGTAATGAAACACACACATTAAAACACAAATATAGCCCGTGTTTTTTCCAGTAACCAATTATCAGTTGTGCGCTTATGTTTTTTCGTTTTTTTGCACACATTAAAACACACACATCAAAAAACACACATTAAAAAAATATATATATTTTTTTTTTAACTCTTGGGGCGGGGCATTGGGAAATATCAGGGGTCTAAATAGCCCCCTGATATTTCCTTTTTAAAATAGAAAAAGAAATTGAGGACACAAAGTCCTCAATCTCTTTTTTTGCAGTCTCTGTTCTAAATGAATGGAAAGCACATTCATTAAGAAAATATTTACTATCAAGCAGTTTCTGAATGGGGAGGAGCCTCTGTACAGAGTGCTTCTCCCCATTGTGAAACTCATGAATGAACAGGGGGTGATGTCAATTTATTTGTATTTTTTTTTAAGTGTTTTTTTTCATTGATACATGCCCCCCTGGGCAGTACCCGGATCCCCATATCCTTTTTTTGGCCAATAAATTGCATATAAGACTTCAAAAAGGGGACAATTTATTTTTAAAGTAATTCTCTATCCCCATAGACTTGCATTGAGTTCAAGTTCGAATTCAAATGTTTTGCATGTTCTAAAGTTCGAATTTGAACCGAACAGGTGGGTATTCAGCTCATCACTAGGTATGAGCACTGAGACTGAGAATTAGGGCACAGAGAAGCAGGAAGGCCGCTTTAGTAAAAATCTCAATTTGGGAGTCATTGAGCAAAATTATGGCTACTGGGATGAATATTCAGGATCTTGGGGTTCAGTATGATTAGGGTTGCAACCTTTTCTTCAAAAAGCTGTGCGAATTTCAGGTTGTTTATATAATATGGGGGGGGGGCGAAAAAAAATGTTCTGCCCCGGCGCCCATAACTCTGGTTACACCACTGAAGCTATGGTGTCTCACCAGGGGGTCTGCAGAAGGGCAGCACGGTGTCAGGGAGCCAGTGCTGTGTCGAATTCTGTTCTCCTTTAAATCTTCGTTCCCCCTGCTGCTCAGCTATTCTGTAACCCAGCCTTTTCCCTTCAGCTCCACGGGGATCTACATAGCCTGGCCGTCCTTCTAGCTCTGGTGATCTGTCACATAGAGGAACATCTCCTCGTTCCTCTCTATGTGATAGATCACCAGAGCTAGAAGCAATCACAGATGCGGCTGCCGAGGTCCTAGTCAAGCGTGATCTGGGGCAGCCACATCTGCCTGAAACCCAATCTTTCTCTGACAAGCTGCCCGCAGCTCAGAGGAAGATCCGGGCGGTGCGGCTGCTCGAGATCGAGCTTGACAAAGACCTCGACAGCCGCACCTGTCAAAAAAATGTAATGTGCCAGTCGGCACTGAGTGTCTTGTGTCCGGGTTCCCGCTGGCTTGGCACCCGGACACAACACACCAAAACCGGACTGTCCAGCTCAAAACCGGATGGTTGGCAACCCTAGGTATGATACTGTCAGCAGCTTTTGATAGAAGAATCTTCAGCTTTATATAAACAGTCTCAAGGAAAGTTGATCAAGCCATTAGACGAGGCTGTGCCTTCTGTTTTGCCTAGCGTCCAACCTCCTAAAGGCAGCAGCTATACCCAGCCTTAGAAGACTGATTTTATCCCCCATGAACACTGGTAGAATTAATGTTTTCACCATTTACCTCCTGTTTGACATCTCAGTGCGACAGATCTCCGCCAGCCTCTTTCAGCCACTTCCTGTCTGTATGCATTAACTCCAGGCAGGTTTTCTCAGAGCGGGTTTCCAAATGGTGACTATGGTTTAACATGCTTGTGATTGGGTTTATATCAAGTTTAATCAATTAAAAATTATGCAATAAATTAACAGTATCAAGCTGTGCACAGTAAAGCCCCAAAGTGCAGTGCAAAGTGTAGTACCACCAACCAGAATGCACCTTACTAAAGTCAGACTAGTACAAGATGGAATCTGTTTGGTCGCTATAGGTAATGCACTTTGTCCTTAGGACTTTGCTCCTTGCAATGTTTTGTTCAATAAGCCTGCCTTTCTTATCCTCATTTACATTGCATTTGTCATGCTACCATAGACAAGTACCAAAGACCTGTTGTTTTCCAGTCACAATTTAACCACTGAGCCAACTGGTTGCCAGGTTTAGAAATAAGTTAATAACAACATATGCTCATTAGTTATATTTTTAGCCTAATATTTTGTATCTGAAAATCAGAAGACATTTTCTGTTGGATTAGTCTAGAGCTAGGAGCGAATGGAAAGCACAAATAGTTATTCTAAAACTTCAGACAGATATTAGACCCTTAAATGTCTCCCATCTACACCTCTCCCTTCCTCTCTGGGCCATTATACCCTTTTATGCTCCACTTGTTACTGACAATTTAAAGTAGATGTTAATCCTAACAGCGTGCCATTTATGTCTATTTATAAATATCTTCCCACAAGATATACGCAGTTTGCACCCACGATTCGCAGATTTTTCTTATTGAATTCAATTTGAAAAATGTGTGAATTCTGGGTGAAAGTTGTGTGAATCTTGGATGCAAACATTTATAAATACACCCCATTGTTTGGGAAAGCACAGATTATCAGAAACAATTGTCATTTTCTTAAACTAATATACATTTTGTCATCTTGCTTCACATGTTGCTGCTGATCTTCTTGCAGCCACCTGTCTACATGCACTTCATCAATTGGAATTTCTCAGTGCAGGTTTCTCGATGGTGGACCATGACTGCATAATCTGTGTTGAAAGGCCACTTAGTTTCTTTGGAAGCCTGTGTGACAGGATGACAACACAGGAGGACAGTTAGGGACAGAGTGTTGTCATCTTGTAATACCCCTAGAAGGGAATTCATAGCAAGATCATCAGGTATTGTTTTAATATATTGGAAATGACTCGTAGAAAGTACAGTCACATGTTTAAGATTAAATTAGGTTTTAGCCCTCATTCACACTAGAAACGGCCGGCACGTACAGCTCCGTGCTGCGTGCAAGGCCGTATCGGGCAGCTCCCAGGAAGGGCAGGTGCTGCGTGTGATTAGTACGCAGCCCCTGTCCTTCTCTATGGGAATACTCGGCCGTATGCAGCCTTATGCTCACCTCAAGTGCAGGTCCGTACGGGTGCGGGTGTCCCGGCTCGGACGCAGACAGGATCCATCCTATCTGTATGGACACCCGCACGCATTCCCATAGAGAAGGACAGGGGCTACGTACTAATCACATGTAGCACCTGTCCTTCCCGGAGCTGCCCGATACGGCCATGCATGCAGCACAGAGCTGTACGTGCCGGCCGTTTCTAGTGTGAATGAAGCCTTAGTGTTTGGATCTACGTTTAGACTTTAAAGTAGACCTGTGCTCTATTTTCCCACTTTTAAATACAAAAGTCTTGCATAATGGCGGCCACAAATGTATTCATTTGATCATTCAATACAATGGTTGTTTCAATATTCTTATTGAATCTACTAATTATCAATTGGGTTTCACCACCAACTTTATCGCTTTGAATCGATTCTGCAGAATGGAGGGGGAAAGCCATTGGAGGAGTTGGAAAATGCTAAAGTTTATCATGAATGCCTTAGAGTAAATCAATCGAATCTGAATAGAAATCTTTTGGCTTTTGATTACTTTTTCCATTGAAAGTGATCAGATTAATGCAAGCAATTTTTTGGTGTTGCATCAAGCAATTGTTTTAGATACTCAGTCTATTAATATACTGGAATAAATAGTCATATGTAGGGATGCACCGATACTAGTGTCGGTGTCGATAGCGAGTATTTGGGGCGAGTACTCGTACTCGCCCAAATGCTCCCAATACTTGTCCCGGTACTGGAACTTCCGGTGTTAGGAAGCTGGGTGGTGAGTCATCACACGCCGCCCGGCAAGCCGGCTCCATGCTCTCTCGTCACCAGGGAGCACGGAGCTGGCTTCACCTGGTGACAAGGAAGCATGGAGCCGGCTTCCTGGTTAATCAGGAAGCCGGACAGTGAGTCCTTACACACCACCCGGCTTCCTTAACCGCTTGAAGACCAGTTGTTTAGACCCCCTTCCTGTCCATTTTTCAGTCTTCAGCGCTGAGGTACTTTGACTGACATTTATTCCGTCATGCCACGCTGTACTGAAATTAATTTTATACCATTTTTTGGGGACAGATAGAGCTTTGTTTTGGTGGTATTTAATCACCACTGGGGGTTTTATTTTTTACTATATTCAGGAGAAATTACTGAAAATTTTGAAAAAAAAGAAGTTTTTTTAACATTATTTTATAAAACAACTAATATTACCCACTTTTTTGATAAAATATAAAAGACGGGGTCACGTCGGGTAAATAGACACCAATCATGTCAAGCTTAAAAATTGCCCGCACTCGCGAAATCGCAAAAAACTAGCATACCCAAAATTGGCCATGGTCGACGCTTTAAAAGCTTTTACCGCTCATCAGTTTAGTGTTATCAGTGATTGATGGCCCAAAAATTGTTGCTCTCACAGCGACGTTCGCGGCGATATGTAACATGTGCGGCGTAATAGGCGCAATCGTCATTTTTGCAGGTATGCGCACCTTACGCATGTTTACATGCGTGTATGTAGGGGTGGGGACTTTAAAAAAATATATATTTTTAATTATTTTTTATGTGTAACTTTTTAAAAAAGTTGGGGGGAAACTTTACATTTTTTTCCTACTTTTTTTTTCCACTTAACTTTATTGCTATCACAGAGGGGGCTGAGAAACCCCTCTATGTGATAGCAAAAGAGGTGACAGGTCCTCTTTATGAAGACATCAGGGGTCTCCAAGACCCCTAATGTCACCTAGGAGTCCCCTGAAGAAGCTGATGAAGCAGATCTCTGCTTCTCTGCATCTTTGGGAGTTCCGGTATCGGTATAGGCGAGTACAGAAAAAAAAAAATATCGGTACTCCTACTCGATACCCAAGAAAACGATATCGGTGCATCCCTAATCATATGCATTAAGAATCAAAGCCATCTATGGTCAGCTTAAGAGCAAAACCACAACTTGCCTCTTATTATCTTTTGTTCCTAAATTTTCTTCTTCTGTGCTCCTCTCTGATTTAGTTTAACTCAAGCCTTACTTTTCCTGACTTCCTAGCTAAGTTCCACCATCTGTCATTCCATTGTCCAATGAGGCTGCCCTGGTGGTCATGCAGATAGCAGAGGTAGCCATGAAGACAAGGAGCGCCAGGTAACAAAGCATTCCTCCCTTGTTTATGACATTGGATACAAGGACAGTATGTAGGTAAAGGACATGTCTCTGTCATAACTTAAGTAATGTGGGAATAATGCACAAAAATGATTGTTTTAATCCAAAATTGTTTTTCTATTAAATGCTACTTTTCCATTATGTTGGCTTTTCAAAATAACAAATTGAATAACTCGGACAATGTTTAGAAAAGAAAAACACTTTCTTTTATTAAATAATACATACAGCATTTATAGAAATCTATACATCATACCAAAAAAGACACAACTGAAGAAGAAAAAGGGACAGAGGGATTTGGTTCCGAAAAAGGGTCAGTTTCTCCAAACGATTAAAATTAAAACCAAATTCAAGATGGAAACAGAGCAGGTTTAATTTAATTCTTCATTAATTTAATAGCAGGTATCTTTTGGTGTCTGCTCTTGGGTTGCACATTTACTTTTAAGTGTATAGTAGGGTACAGGTTCACTTTAAAGGCATAGCCCACCTTTTCAATAAAATTGATAAATCCGCAGACATTATTGAAAGAAAACATTTGCAATTGTTAACTTTTTGCATTTGAGCATGCAACCATGATAAATAGATTACGATTATAGTGCACAGACTCCTGCAGATTATTTCCCCAGTTCCAGGGCTGTAGGAAATATTCAATGTACCACAAGTGGGGTGACATCATCACACTTGTGTTCTATTGGGAGCTACGAGTCCTTCTGTCATGGTGGAAGAAGGGACAGAATGAATCTGTAAATGGATGATGTGGCTGTACAAGCAGAGCTAAAAAGGATTAAACAATATACAGAATGCTGCAGGGAGAAGAAACTTGCGTTTCTGCTAAGGGGGAAAGGGGGGGGTGGTTTGGGAGGACTATGGAATGACTATGTTCCATGCTGGTAAAATCTCAGCAGTGAGCAGGACTTTAACATCAAACACAACCATGCACTGCAGTCAGAGTTCATTATAACACTTTGCTGAATCATTCCGTGTGTTGAGCTGTTCACATGTCCCAGTGGAAGTGTACTCGGGGTCACAAGTATTGAGTTTATTCACTTTGTCTTGTCACTGATATAGCAGTTTTTTCTTCCTAACTTTATTTATAAAATGCTGCTTGACAGTTCTACAACACTCCAGAGTTAAGAACATGGCTGTTACATTCCTTGCTGCTGGAGCATGTTTGAAAAGTTGCATTAGCAAAAATGTTGGTCCTTAAATGTGGTGGCTGCATTAGTCTTTTTTTTATGATGTTTCACCTGGTCATCCAGTCAAGAACACACTTCCTGTCTCAAGGTGGCCATACACCTTACAACCATCGCACGACTTTCGTTGTGCGATGGTTGTAAGGTGATTAAAATTTCGTACGACCTGCCCATCTTGGACAGGCAGATCGTACTTGCGATCATCGCAAGTCCTCCCCGCTTAGGGGAGTGCTTACTGATGATTGCAATGGTGTGCGGGCATTGTGCGCCTGCGCACCTTGGCCCGTGGGGATTTATTCTTGTGATCGCTCTACCAACCCGCTGGTTTTCTAGCGTGCTCCTGAGACGAAAGTCATGCGACCTTTGAGTATATGCGGTCGCACGCTGCCCATACACCTTACGGCTATCGTTCGATCGCGGGATCACCCGCGATACTGGTCAGGTGTATGGGCAGCTTTAGGCCCCATTCACACCAAGGCGTCGTCGGGTTCAGTTAGCTTTTAATTTTTTTTGCACATTTGCACATTTTTGCGCGTGATAATGCATGCACATGAAGACGTGCGTTTTGACTGGTAGCTTAAGAAACATTGCGGTCAATGGACAATCGCGCATACAAATGCGCACAAAAATGTGCAACATGCTTCTCTTGCACGTTTCCTGGCGTTTCCATTGAAGTCTATGGGGGCAAACTGCCAAAAAAAGGTTGTGTACTGTTTTTCTGCGTTTGGCATTTTGCTGTTTGGGTGTGAACATGGGCCATTGAGAATCATGGGATTTCTTGTGTTGGGCTTATGAAGCACCTTTTCTACTGTTTAAAAATGCCTAAGTGTGAACCAGGCCTAAGGGTTACTCTACAGAGGTGCAACAGAGTCACCCTTGAACAGCAGCATTGTTTGTCACCCCGTGGAGAGGGTACAGTTAGGTACACTAGCAGATTTACATGAACTTGACCAACAAGTTAAAGCTGAACTCCAGCTAACACTTTTTAAGCAGTTACAGCAATCATTTTGATTTGCCTTTTGTGATAAAGGTTTTATATAAATGAATGAAAGATGACCAGTGTAAGTACCCCTGACAGTGTAAAATGGTTTGTCTCTACCATCTATCTGCAACATTTGCTGGACAGCATGACCTGTTAAAGGAAGTTGAAAACAGACTCAGTGGCCGAATCCCCAGGTGAATATAGTAAAAATAGAAAAAGGCTTAAAAAAGATGCAGTCAGCACATCTGAAGGTCCCCACACACCTTGCGATAATCGTACGATAATCGCGGGAAATCCCACGATCGTACGATTATCGAAAGGTGTTTGAAAGCCGTGCGACCTCTACTACTGTAAGGTCGCACAACTTTTAACTTACGAACATGTTCGAAAACCCGCCGAACATCGTACGTGTGTAGCATGTTCTTACTATAAAAGCCGGACTGGCCGTTGTGCGCAGGCGCGCACTGCCCGTTCGGCATTGCGGTCATCGGAAGCCTGCCCCTCAGGGGGGCGCGGCTTGCGATCAGCGCAAGTACGATCTGCCTGTCTACTACAAGATACTCTGCAAGAGCTAGTCAGTAGACCCTCTCCTCTTTTTGTGCTGCAACTGCATGAGGAGGAGGATAGAGGTCACGTGGTCAAGTCATTTTGCTAACACATCCCCATAATATACAGTAAGTGTGCCTCTTATCTCATCCCGTGATATAGTGTCCCTCCCAAGCAAAATTTCCCCCTTCATCTTTTTCTTGAAGCATAAATACCTTCCCCGAGGCAAAAGGTTCCCATTCTTCTCTTAATGCAAAACCCTTACCACTACAGACCTCATATGCAGAGTGGCACCCAGTACAGAGTAAGTGGACGTCCCTCCTGGCTTCCCCTTAGCTTTGTCCTGAGTACTTCAGACTATTATAAGGTCATGTAGACAAAAAGGCAAAGTAATCCATAGCAACCAATTTAAAGTCTGTTTACTGCTCAGATACAAAATGACTTTTGACTGGTTGCTATGGATTTTTGTAACTTGAACATGATAAACCATACATTGCATAATAGTTGCAAGCAACAAAATACAACAGAATTACTTCTGGGCATGTAGGAGACAAAAAAACTAGGAAGACGTAATTATTTACGAAACTATGTAACTTCTGTTCAAATGTTTGTTTTTTGGGGATGTTTTTTACTATCATTTTAGTTAGGATGTAGAACAGCTCCACTCGGTGGTTAAATTACACAATAACTGCAAACGTTACTGCCATTTAAAGGCTTAGTTCACCCTTTGAGTAAAATAAGCTTTGCAGACAAGGGGTTCAAGCAATTGTTTTCCTGATTATTAAAACATGTTAAACAAACTTTAATTTAAAAAAAAATGAGTTGAAGAATAAACAGAAGCAGATACAAATTCAGTGAATGGGGCTTAGAGCAAATAAGGCAAATTTACAGCAGAGATACTTTTTCTGTTATTCGTCTCCTCTGCTGATGTCAAAACTGACTACCTGTTACTATCTGAACATGATTTAAGCTTAGATATTTAAAAAGAGATGTATGCTTCAAAGAGCTATCTTTTCATAGAACTGTAAAGGCACACCAAAGCACCTTGTTTTGTACATTTGTATAATGAAGTAGAATTTCTATACTAGTACAAGCTTCTCTGAGGATAACCAAAAGACATGTGATAACAACTGCCCACACAGAGAAAGTATGTCATATCTGTGGGGAACAATGACTATGGGGCACATTGTAACTTGTCCTCATTGCTTTTGTTTCCCTTATAAGTAAATACCAGTGTCCTACTCCCCACTTTGTCCTTCCCTCTCTTTAAAAAAAATAACTCTGTTGTGATTTGTAACTGCACAGTTAACCATCCTTTGAAAACCAAGGGCAACCTAAAGTAAGCGTGTGCTTTGTAGGTACAGAACAAAGCAACATGAACTATCACCATCCCTAAATGCACATGCCTACAGTACCGTCCTTTCAAGAGCCAAGAGAGGACTTGTGACTAGTGATGAGTGAATCTGCTCAGGTTTCATTAGCCAAGAGTTTAACAAATCTTGTTCAAAGTTCATCAAACCAGGGTTTAGAGGTGAATCCCATTAAGTCTATAGGGTGGGGGAAGAGGGCAAATTTCAAATTTTGGCTGACAGGCACAGAGCAGCCACCTCCCTGCAAATGCTGTTAATGCACTCTGTTGCACCAACTCAAGGGTGCATTGCAGACACTTTTTTTAATAGTTTTGCTAATGCGCCATTTTCATCCTTCTCCTCCTTACCTTTCCAGTGCTGCTCATGGGCCCTTTTCTTCCTCCTCTTTAATGGTGTATAGAAGACACATTTTTTAAGAGCTGCTAATGTGCCCCTCTCTGTCTCCTACAATACCTTTGCTTTGGTTTCCAAAACATTCCTTTTTTTCCTTTAATTTGTTTTCCACCTCCCTCTCCTCCTCAAGGTAGCAGAGCAACCAGTTCTTGACAATGCTGCTAATGCACAGTTTTCTGCCTTCCCTTCTTCAGCTAGTCCTGTCACAGCCTCACCAGTGGCGTAACCAGAGTTATGGGCGCCCGGGGCAGAACATTTTTTTTCGCCCACCCATATTATATAAACATCCACTAGAACTGTACCCCCCACCCCCACACATATATATCAGCTAAGGAACTACAAGTCCAAGCATGCCATCATTGTCCCTGTACACCCCCCTACACACACACATATCACCCAGGGAACGGCAATATCTGGTTGTTGTACAGGGGTAATGAGGGCATGCTGGGACTTGTAGTTCCCTAGCTAATATCTTATGAAGCTGTATTCCACCTGAAAGTACTACAATGCCATTATAGAACTAAGAATAGAACATAAAATAAAACTTTTTTTTTTCTAATACTGGGCGCGTCTGCCTGATCCAGCCAGCCCTGATCGCATAGCGGCGATGCGGGCTGGCTGGATCAGGCAGACGCGCCCTCCAATCAGGCACTGTAGAGGGCCGCTCGCAGTGGCCTCGGAGGAGCGAGCATCCGCCCAATGACAGCCGGGTGAATGTGGCAGAGAGAGGGAGCCAGGGGCTTCGTTTAGCGGGGGTCGTGACGGCGCCCCCCCTCAGTCCTGCGCCCCGGGGCAAGTACCCCCCCTGCCCCCCCGGTTGTTACGCCATTGTGCCTCACCCACTGTCTATGAGGGGATGGCAGTATTTTTTAACTGCTATCCCCGGGGCCGGTCTACAGACTCCTACAGGGTTTCTGCTGAAGTGGGAGAAAAAACATTTCCACAAATCAAACCCTCACCCAGCATCCTCATGCCAGCTTTATCATTACTCATTTATCATTTCTGAGAATGTATGGCCTGTGCTACACCACAGTGTCAGATACTCACGCCCAGAAGGCCATGCAATTTCTAGATCTTCCCTATTACATCACATTTTCCCTTTTCGAAGTTCAATATTGCAGCAGAGACTGAGGACGTAGCAGAGGTGCAGCAGAGACTGTGAGTGCAGCTGAAGTGTGGATGAGACTGTGGATGTAGTTGAGATGTAGCAGAGAATGCTGATGTACCACAAATGCTGGTATGGAGCAGAGTTTCTGGATGTTGCAGAGGTTTAGCAGAAATCCAGCAGATTCTGCTGAAGTTGCAGTGAGGTTGCAGCAGAGGATATCGGCAAGTGCAGCGAGGTTGTAGCAGAATACAGGGGCAAGGCAAAATGCTAAGTTAAGTCCAGGGAGCAATATGGATTTATGTTTCAACTGTGACAGGGCATTCCCCCTAATTTCAAATAGAGAACTAAGTCACACATGACCATGACAATGTTTCTGTTCATTGTTGTCAGACTACTCCTGCATGGGAAGAACACTGCGTTACATTGATGTTCCGATGAATACAAGTGGTCAAAAAGCCCTAAAACGCATTTGGCTGAGTCCTTGGAAAACATTCCATTAAGGTCCCCACACACCTTTACGATTATCATACGATAATCGCGGGAAATCCCGCGATCGTACGATGATCGTAAGGTGTGTGGAAGCCGTGCGACCTCTACTACTGTAAGGTCGCACGACTTTAAACTTACGGACATGTTTGAAAACCCGCCGAGCATCGTACGATGTTCGGCGGGTTTGTGGCATGTCCGTACGATAACAGCCGCACGGGCCAGTGTGCGCAAGCGCACACTGCCCGTTCGGCATTGCGGTCATCGGAAGCCCGCCCCTCAGGGGGCGTGGCTTGCGATCATCGCAAGTACGATCTGCCTATGCAACATAGGCAGATCGTACGTTTTTTTAAGTACCTTACAACCATCGCAAGACAAAAGTCTTTTGCGATGGTTGTAAGGTGTGTGCCCAGCCTTAGAAGATAGATCTCACAACATATTTGCAATTTTCTCACACTTGCCAACAAAGTCCAAGCTGAAACCTAAAATCAAAGGTTAGTCATAAAGAAAAACATTTTATTCCTATCAGCAGTTGGTTTTTAAATGATAAGTAGAAGTTCACCCCAGAATTAGTCTAAGGTAAAACACACTTTAGAATATACTGATTTCAAAAATAATCATGTAAACTAGAAAAACAATGGCTGATTTCTAACTTTTCTAGCCAGATCAAACATAATTATGTGTAATGTTATGTACTTACTATTTATTTTCTTTATTTTTTTAAATGATGTCTTAATTTCACACATATAACTCACATATCAGACAAATACGGGTTCATTTTTTTAATAAATTGTGCTCAGCATATATCTAGGCAGATGCTGTTATCTATACAATACTTTTTATCATATTTATAAATAACAGCATCTGCCTAGCTTTACGCTGAGCACATTTTTTTTTTAAATAAACCCGTATTTGTCTGATATGTGAGTTATATGTGTGAAATTAAAACATTTTACCAGGCACCATTTGAATGTAAAATGAGCACAGAGTATCATTAAAAGGCCATTATTGTAAAAAAAAAAAAAAAAAATTGTATTCTGATAACTAATTATGTTACTGAACACATCAATTTTTTTTTTTGATTGTTGCACATGCCTTTTTATATTTCTCTCACATTTGCATGCAGACTAAGCTGTCTAGCAAAAGTGACAGATCCAGTCAGCAAGTTCCATTCCCTTTAGGATACGCTAGCTTCCATTCAGCCTGAACTTCAGGTTCCCTATATAAATCTCATTCCTGATCATGTCACATATTAGGGATGCACCGATACTTTTCGAGTACCAATGCCGATACTCATGATGCATTTTCATGAGAACTACCAGGGTTGCAGTGGTTGCAGCTGGGACCTGGCTCTGGCGCTCCACAATTAATACCATTTAATTATGATAGTTAGTCAGACAGGATATGTTGTAACTAGTGATGAAGTTCTAGCTACGTGTTGATATATTTCTTGTCTTTCACAGTCCATCATTCACAGAATTAATTTATCAGTTTTGGTATAGGTGAACTGTGTGATATAGTTTTGATATGAATTGTTAATTTATTTATATGTCTATTATAAATACATTATAAATATCCGTTACTTGTTATGTTACATTATTTTTTTCACCATTTATGATTGAGTCATGATTTGTTGAGCTCGGCACATGGGTATAATTTTTGGTCATCGTCTATTAATATACATGCTGTAGTACATATTTTTTTAACTACTGAGGCCCCACTATTGTAATCTTTTTATATATCAACTTGTATGGCCATTCCTTTTTTAGCCTTTTTAATATGGATAAATAAAGGTGCTGTGCTACCAGTCCTTATATAAATATACAGTTAATTATGATTTTTGGGAGGGTGCACAGCTCTTTTCTGACTATATTTTGGTATTTTTTTATGAAATAGTTACATTTTCTTCACTGTTTGACAGCATTTTGTGGATATAATAAAGCTGAGCTACAGGTGCACAACACAGAGACCTGGAGGAGTTATAATGCAGCAAAGTTGGTGGGTAAGCCAGGTCCTTATCAGTGTTACTGATTATGGTTGCTGGTCTGTAAATTCAGTGCCATCTCTAATTGCTTTATGGTGAACGTTATCTAAAGCCATTCTGTAGTAAGCAACATCAAATTATCAAACACAAAATAAATTCTACTCCTGTAGAAGCCATTAGAGGGCATTGTTGTACCATCTAACGCACTGCGAGAGACTGACATCGAACCTGTGTTATACTTTCACTTGTGACAACGGAGACCATAACCTATTAGTACAACAAATAAGTGCAGTAACCAGCTTCAAAGCAGAACTCCATGGGAATTGTTTTATTAACCCTGGCATTGGGGCTACTCCCGCACTGCAAGGGTTAAGTGCTCATTTTGGTCTAGGGAGGAAAAAAAAAAAAGTTATACTAGCCTGATTCTCGGAGCTGACCAGCTGTGACAGCGCTCCTTTGGGCTTGTCTCCTACAGCGCTACAGCGACAGTATGTCCCTCTGCATCCTCATGTCCTATACACTGCGTATAAGATGTGATGACTCGGGGACCTTAGGCCGCTGCAGCGGAGGGGGAGAGAGGTTCCAGGGGCCAGTCTAAGAGCAAGCCATCTCCAAGGATCAGGTTAGTATAACTTTATTATTTTTTCCCTAGACTAAAACAAGCAGTTAACCCTTGCAGTGTGAGGGGTAATACAAATTCCCCAGAGTTCTTCTTTAAGGCCCCATTCATACCTATGAATGGGGCCAGATTGACGGGCTTCTGAAATTCAGAGCTGCCCTGTGTGCTAAGCCCGCCCCTCAGGGGGCGTGGCTTGCGATCATCGCAAGTACGATCTGCCTATGCAACATAGGCAGATCGTACGTTTTTTTAAGTACCTTACAACCATCGCAAGACAAAAGTCTTTTGCGATGGTTGTAAGGTGTGTGCCCAGCCTTAGAAGATAGATCTCACAACATATTTGCAATTTTCTCACACTTGCCAACAAAGTCCAAGCTGAAACCTAAAATCAAAGGTTAGTCATAAAGAAAAACATTTTATTCCTATCAGCAGTTGGTTTTTAAATGATAAGTAGAAGTTCACCCCAGAATTAGTCTAAGGTAAAACACACTTTAGAATATACTGATTTCAAAAATAATCATGTAAACTAGAAAAACAATGGCTGATTTCTAACTTTTCTAGCCAGATCAAACATAATTATGTGTAATGTTATGTACTTACTATTTATTTTCTTTATTTTTTTAAATGATGTCTTAATTTCACACATATAACTCACATATCAGACAAATACGGGTTCATTTTTTTAATAAATTGTGCTCAGCATATATCTAGGCAGATGCTGTTATCTATACAATACTTTTTATCATATTTATAAATAACAGCATCTGCCTAGCTTTACGCTGAGCACATTTTTTTTTTAAATAAACCCGTATTTGTCTGATATGTGAGTTATATGTGTGAAATTAAAACTATTGTAAAAAAAAAAAAAAAAAAATTGTATTCTGATAACTAATTATGTTACTGAACACATCAATTTTTTTTTTTGATTGTTGCACATGCCTTTTTATATTTCTCTCACATTTGCATGCAGACTAAGCTGTCTAGCAAAAGTGACAGATCCAGTCAGCAAGTTCCATTCCCTTTAGGATACGCTAGCTTCCATTCAGCCTGAACTTCAGGTTCCCTATATAAATCTCATTCCTGATCATGTCACATATTAGGGATGCACCGATACTTTTCGAGTACCAATGCCGATACTCATGATGCATTTTCATGAGAACTACCAGGGTTGCAGTGGTTGCAGCTGGGACCTGGCTCTGGCGCTCCACAATTAATACCATTTAATTATGATAGTTAGTCAGACAGGATATGTTGTAACTAGTGATGAAGTTCTAGCTACGTGTTGATATATTTCTTGTCTTTCACAGTCCATCATTCACAGAATTAATTTATCAGTTTTGGTATAGGTGAACTGTGTGATATAGTTTTGATATGAATTGTTAATTTATTTATATGTCTATTATAAATACATTATAAATATCCGTTACTTGTTATGTTACATTATTTTTTTCACCATTTATGATTGAGTCATGATTTGTTGAGCTCGGCACATGGGTATAATTTTTGGTCATCGTCTATTAATATACATGCTGTAGTACATATTTTTTTAACTACTGAGGCCCCACTATTGTAATCTTTTTATATATCAACTTGTATGGCCATTCCTTTTTTAGCCTTTTTAATATGGATAAATAAAGGTGCTGTGCTACCAGTCCTTATATAAATATACAGTTAATTATGATTTTTGGGAGGGTGCACAGCTCTTTTCTGACTATATTTTGGTATTTTTTTATGAAATAGTTACATTTTCTTCACTGTTTGACAGCATTTTGTGGATATAATAAAGCTGAGCTACAGGTGCACAACACAGAGACCTGGAGGAGTTATAATGCAGCAAAGTTGGTGGGTAAGCCAGGTCCTTATCAGTGTTACTGATTATGGTTGCTGGTCTGTAAATTCAGTGCCATCTCTAATTGCTTTATGGTGAACGTTATCTAAAGCCATTCTGTAGTAAGCAACATCAAATTATCAAACACAAAATAAATTCTACTCCTGTAGAAGCCATTAGAGGGCATTGTTGTACCATCTAACGCACTGCGAGAGACTGACATCGAACCTGTGTTATACTTTCACTTGTGACAACGGAGACCATAACCTATTAGTACAACAAATAAGTGCAGTAACCAGCTTCAAAGCAGAACTCCATGGGAATTGTTTTATTAACCCTGGCATTGGGGCTACTCCCGCACTGCAAGGGTTAAGTGCTCATTTTGGTCTAGGGAGGAAAAAAAAAAAAGTTATACTAGCCTGATTCTCGGAGCTGACCAGCTGTGACAGCGCTCCTTTGGGCTTGTCTCCTACAGCGCTACAGCGACAGTATGTCCCTCTGCATCCTCATGTCCTATACACTGCGTATAAGATGTGATGACTCGGGGACCTTAGGCCGCTGCAGCGGAGGGGGAGAGAGGTTCCAGGGGCCAGTCTAAGAGCAAGCCATCTCCAAGGATCAGGTTAGTATAACTTTATTATTTTTTCCCTAGACTAAAACAAGCAGTTAACCCTTGCAGTGTGAGGGGTAATACAAATTCCCCAGAGTTCTTCTTTAAGGCCCCATTCATACCTATGAATGGGGCCAGATTGACGGGCTTCTGAAATTCAGAGCTGCCCTGTGTGCCTTCTGCTGACTTCTTGTGTTACCTCAAAGAGTCTATTTCTATTAAAGGAGAACTATGAGGTGAGTGCTTTTCACTCACCTCATAGTTCTAGCCGACCTGTGACAATGAGACTGTCACAGGTCGGCTCAGTAGATCGGGAGGTGAGCGAACACATACCGG
>NW_017306650.1:1012790-1017028 GCF_000935625.1 Nanorana parkeri | reverse complement strand
GCAGCTGGGTAGATCTCAACATCGATGTCGGGATCCGCACCGGCGTCTCAGTATACCGCGAGCCATAGCTCGCGGTATACTGAGCTTAGGGTGATGGAGGACGCTAGTTTGTGTCCTCCCGTTACCCTAAGGAGAACTATGGGGAAAAACACTGACCCCATAGTTCTTCTTTAAGGACACCGAGAAATGTGCATATATTGTAGTGCATATATTGTAGTGCATATTTTTTTTAATTTTGCCTTGACATATACTTTTATCAAATAAGAAAAAAATAAATCACATCATAATACTGAGCTACAAGGAAACAGTGTGCTAAGATATGTTTGAATTGTTTATCATACGCACGTTGAGCAATCCTGTCTCACACTTTAAGTAGTTTCACCTACGTAGATTTGTCCACAAGAACAAAAACACAATGTAAATCACATATGTCCTCTGGCACCTTAAAGGAGAACTATGAGATGAGTGATTTTCACTCACCTCATAGTTCTAGCCGACCTGTGACAATGAGACTGCCACAGGTCGGCTCAGTAGATCGGGAGGTGAGCGAACACATACCGGTGTTCGCTCACCTCTCGATCCTCTCACGGCTCTCTGCTGTGACAGGGGAGGGGCTGGATTCCCCCCTCCCCGCTCCGATCCGCCAGCGCTGACTGGCGGAACGGACGGGGGAGGGGGGGCGGGTACAGCTGGCTCTGCCTCTAGATAGGCAGAGCCAGCTGTCAGTCACGCAGCTGGGCGGATCCCGGCACAATTGTCGAGATCCGCTTCAGCTGTGGCGTCTCAGTATACAGCAAGCTACAGGTATGCATTCACAAGGGGGGGCGGCATCTGGGTGCCCCTTTAATTAAAGGGGTACCCCGATGCAAATAAGTCCCCTTGCCCACAGACCCCCCACAACCACCGGATCAGGGTTGTGGGGCAGAGGACCTTGTCTCCATTGGCATGGTGACACCCTCCCAATGCCGAGGGCACGTGGCCTGGTAAGGCACAGGGGGGGGCTCGATCATCCCCCCCTTTCCTGCCCTGCCGGGCCTGTGCTCGGATCAAGGGTCTGGTAGGAATGTTAGAGAGGACCCCACGTTTTTTTCCCCATTTTTTAGAGCTAAAAATTGCTACCAGACCTAAGGGCCTGGCATGGATTTTGGGGGGAACCCCATGCAAGTTTGTTTGTTTTAACTTGGGGGGTCCTTCCTAACATTCCTACCAGACCTAAAGAGTCTGGTATGAATTGGGGGGAACCTCACGCTTTTTTTTTTCCTCTGGTGTCACTTTGCTGCAACAAATTTCGTCCACAAACGAAATTTCGTACAGACTACCGCTAACGCATTTCGGCCAAATCCGAATCACGAAACTAATTGACTTTCGCACCCGAATGCCGAAAAACAAAAAATCAGAATGAAAACTAAACGAAATATACATTTTTTGCCGGTGTACATGTCTATTATATACAGATTTGCATGGTAAACCAATCTATTGTATGTCCGTTTTTTTACTACGGGCGGACGGCAAGAGGTTAAAGTAGAATTAAAGCCCAAACTTTATTTTCTGTTTGGAAGATTTCCCATCTATTCCTGTTTTGGTGACAACCCCAATTTTGAGATTTTCTTTCACTTTTAGTGATAGCAGTCCTCAAATAGGGAAGGTGAATCTCCATAACAGAGACACAGACAGTAATAGAAATTTAAGAAAATGATTTTGCGGCGCTAAAACCCCTATTGTGTCTAAAAGCCTATATAAACAATTCCTATGATTTCTAGTAATAGAAATTTGACAAGTGTTCTATTCCCTCTCCACTCCATCCAAATCTAAAAAAACGTTTGGGCTTAGGTTGTACTTTAAATTGAACCCACCTAATGTTTCTTACTCCATGCTCAGGAGGGAAACGGGTTTGACACCGATAATAAAACACATAGTTCATCACAAAATATAGCCAAGTGGTTGACGGAACCCGGGATACAAGAAAGACTTAGTCTACTTAATGCAAATAAAGCGTTGGGACCGGACAATCTACACCCCAAGATACTTAAGGAACTAAGCGAGGTTATAACTAGACCATTATTCCTCATTTTTAAGGACTCTCTAATGACTGGTAGAGTTCCTAGTGACTGGCGGAGGGCTACGGTAGTTCCAATATTTAAAAAGGGAGCAAGATGCCAACCTGGGAATTACCGACCAGTTAGTCTTACATCGGTAGTTTGTAAACTGTAAGGGGGAATGATTAAGGACCACTTAGTAGAATTCGTGCGGGGAAAATGACAAAATAAATGACAACCAGCATGGGTTTAGGAAGGACCGTTCCTGTCAGACTAACCTGCTGACTTTTTACGAGGGGGTAAGTAGAGATCTGGATGGAGGGAGGTCTGTGGATGTGGTATATCTGGATTTCGCTAAGGCTTTTGATACAGTACTCCATAAACGCTTACTATACAAGCTGAGAGCTATTGGCATAGATGGAAGGGTGTGTACATGGATAGAGAACTGGCTAAAGGAACGGGTACAGAGAGCATCAATCTCTTTCAGACCTTTCAGACTGGGCTAGTGTCATTAGCGGTGTGCCTCAGGGTTCTGTGCTGGGACCCATGCTTTTCAACCTGTTTATTAACGACATCGGGGACGGAGTACACAGCGATATCTCAGTGTTTGCTGACGATACCAAAATTGGGAGGGTAATAGAAACAGACCAAGATAGTGTAACATTGCAGGAGGACCTGGATAAAATAGGGGAGTGGGCAACTATGTGGCAGATGAGGTTTAATGTCGATAAATGCAAAGTTATGCACTTTGGGAGGAATAATAGGCAAATGGGTTATACAATTATGGGTATGCCGCTAGGGAAGTCGGAAATGGAGAAAGATTTGGGGGTCATTGTAGACCACAAACTGAATAATAGATTACAGTGCCAGGTTGCTGTAAGCAAAGCTAGTAGAATCTTGTCCTGCATCAAGAAGGGAATGTTTTGCAGGGATAGGTCTATAATTTTGCCACTTTACACATCAATGGTTCGGCCCCACCTGGAGTATGCGGTGCAGTTTTGGGCACCGGTCCACAGAAAGGATGTCCTTGAACTGGAGAAAGTCCAGCGGAGGGCGACCAAACTCATAAAGGGGATGGAGGACCAGAGCTATGAGACACGGCTACTAAATTTAAACATGTTTACGTTGGAAGTAAGGAGATTAAGGGGGGGACATGATTTTCATGTACAAAATGTTCCATAGTCATAGCAACATTAGCAACAAACTCTTTGAGATTAATTCCGTAACAAAGACTAGAGGACACCACCTAAAACTGGTAGAAAAAAATTCGAACACAAGGGGCGAAGGGGGTTCTTCTCAGTTCGCGTGGTTAGGGTCTGGAACTCACTGCCTCAAGCAGTAATTTCCGCAATTAGTCTGGAATCATTCAAGAGGCTTTTGGACGACTTCCTGAGAGACCGAAATGCACAAGGGTACAGGTACTCTTAAGAATGAGAACACTCATGGACCTATACACACACAAACAGGTTGGACTTGATGGACTTATGTCTTTATTCAACCTCAAATACTATGTAACTATGCTTTGGAGCCAGTATAAACCCTGCAGCCAAGATGTAAGCTCTAAATATGGTGGTTAAGGGCTAGAACATCTGCCAGGTTTTGATTTATGTCTGTGACTTAATTAAGGGTTTTTCCCACTATTTGCAAGACGTTTGGTTGTGTATGTGGGACAATAGGGACTTAGGTAGTAAGCGCCTTGAGGGCAGGGACTGATCTGAATGTTCAGTATGTAAAACATTGCACAAATTGCCAGTGCTATATACTTATGCAATAAATAAATCATTTCTTAGACAGTTGTCACCATATCCAGTGTCAGCATTGGAAGATGTCCCTTCTGTTAGTATTCTATTGACAACTTAAAATTTGGGATTTGCCCTCACTTACTGTCCCAGTGACAATGGTTATGAGGACAAATAAAAATGGGTTTAGACTTTGTGCTGTTCTGTCCCATGAATTAAAGAACATGAGCAACGGCTTCTATGGACACTGAGACTATTGCTACACTGGTGTTTCTTTTTGCTACTGAGAGATGTAAATGTCTGCTGGCAGTTACCTCATTCATTTCAGATTAATTAAATTAATTTTAGCTTCAAATTAGAGGAATGTCAACAAGCAGTTAAAGCCCAACTCCAGGCTCCGTTCTCCCTCCCTCCCTCCCAATAGACCATCTCCCCTCCTTAAGGCCCCCCCCCCCCCACTATT
>NW_017306650.1:964995-1012711 GCF_000935625.1 Nanorana parkeri | reverse complement strand
CCCCCCCCTCAATATATTTTATGAGGGTTTTTTTTACTTACCTTTTCCAGGTGTCTTCTGGTCTGTCAAATAACGTGCTGGGTCCTCTAGCTCTTTGGCCTTCTTCGGCTGGTGGGTGGTCCTGCATAATGTGCCGACATCAACACTACTCTCTGCATCAATGTACTTCAAGTATAGAGTGCCATGCTCAGAGGGGTGGGGCCATGACACTCTGCATTCACAGTCTATCCTCAGGCTTTCAGGTTAGGTGATGGTGGGTATCATTCAACTCAGAGGACTGAGTGGCAAAGAAGAGGTGCTGCGGGGGACAGCTCTAGATTGAAGGTAAGTATCATACCCAGAGCTGGGGGTTTAACATCCAGAGGGCATATAAAAATTTAAAAAATAGTCCAGAGTTGAGCTTTAAATCTCTAAGTAGCAAAGAGTTTTAATACCAACATAACATAGCCATTGTGTTACATGCTTGTATGTAAAGCCCAAGATGACCTCCTGCACAATTCCGGTCTGAGCATCAATGGAAGCTGAGACAGGGCCTGCAAGGGTTTCTGGTATCAGATGTGCAGGAGTACAGCTCTCGGTGAGCAGAATCTTGGTCAGATGTCCACAGGCCAAGGCTGGTAACAGAGGTGAGCAGCAAACATAAGCAGGACAGGGAAATCCAAAAGCTGGTCAGCAGGAAGCCAAGCCAGCAATGAAGGTCAGGTACAAGTACATGAGTACAGACTAAAAGACCATTCAGCAATGAGGCTATGCAGGACTCAGGTTTAACAGCCTGCTTGGCACCAATGTCAAAGGTGAGCGTGCACGCAAGTTTATCCATCTGCTGTGATCTGTGCACGCTAATATACATGCTTGCTAATCTGCAACATTGCTAATTTATTTAAGTCTCTATGCATGTGGAGATGTGCATGCCTCTACGTCCATGAATCTGGCTAATACGATGTTCCTGACACCTTGCATAATGCTGCAACCTCCGCTTATTTAAATTTCTGCCCTATGGTGGATCCCCCCCACTGGATTTACTGTAAGTGACAGCAACTAGAGAAGCTCCTTCAAGGATGCAAGCTTAAATGTAGTTTTGCACCTATCGCTTGTATGTCTGAGGAACACACTTTCGTTCATATGTAAACACGGAATTTCAAGACTGAAAAATGGAGAAGTGTTTCCACGACTCTGCAATATTTAAAAAATTCACAACACAGCTGAGAGCAAACAGCGCACCCGCTCCTCTGTTAAAACTGCTGACAGCCTATTGCCCTTAATATCCCTTTCAGATCTTAGCCCAAACAGTTAAAAACACAGTCCAGCCTTTTGCATTTCAAATGCCAGCTCCATTTTGTATGGAGCCAGGGTCGAAACTAATTCTTTCTTTTCTAAGGGGTTTATAGCACAGCTGAAAGTCAATACCATGCAACAAGCAGGAGGCTATTTCTGATTCTGTAGCTGCTGAATTGGACAAAACTTTGGGCCTGGGGTATTTTGTTTAGTTAAATCTGCTGATGCATCACACGGCAGACTACAGCAATAGCTTTGCAGCTGTGGACAATGCTATAATCCCCTTTTTAATATTAATCAAAGAAGAATGGTTCTGAAAAGTGGTGTTTATAAATAACAGAGACGTAAAAACAATGACTGTTTACAATATCATTGTGGCAAGTAATCATTAAATGATTATAGCATTATATACACAGCAACAATGTTTCCAAGAAAATAAATTGGTGCAGAAACAAAAGTGTACTCGCTCTGGAGTATAATTGGCTCTAGGTGACTGTAGGCCAGTGTTTCTCAATCTTTTTTCAGGCACCCTTTAGGGCTTGTTCACACCAAATGCAGACACACAGTGCAGTGGGTTATACCGTGTTTTTTGCTGCATTTTTGATGCGTTCCGGGCCGTTTTGTTTTTTACTTTAAAATGGGCTTTCAGTGCCTTCCAGTGCGTTTGCATGCATTTTTGATGCGTTTGCATGTGTTCCAGAGCAGGAAAAATAGGGCTTGCTGCAGCCCAAAATACCATTGGAATACATTGGACGCAGTTTTGATCCGGTCTGCAACTGCTCTGCTCCTGGAATGCGCTTGGTGTGAACAAGCCCTAAGGTCTCTTT
Source organism: Nanorana parkeri (assembly GCF_000935625.1). NCBI lineage: Eukaryota > Metazoa > Chordata > Amphibia > Anura > Dicroglossidae > Nanorana > Nanorana parkeri. The sequence continues at coordinate 1,010,609 of NW_017306650.1, read as the reverse complement.
TACATGGATCCCCTCCTTATTGGAGCAGTATGGATTGGATGTCACCGCTGTGACATCCATGTCCATCCAGTTTTTTCCTCCATCATGCTATGGAGGAAGAAACTGATCTTACCGGATCCCATGTTGGTCTATGGGAAATCAGATTTAAACGGACATATGTACATGTGAAAATAAATTAAAAAGCCTGTAATAAGAACAGTAATGTGTTCACCAAATAATTAAGTAACCTCTATGGATGAACCACTTGCTGCCCGAATCAATTTCTTACTATTTGCACACACATGATAAAATCAGAATTTTTGGCTAGAAAACAGCCTCAGACCCCCAAACAATTATATATTTTCTGAAAGCAGAGGACCTGTAGAATAAAAAAAAATTCTAGTTGCACAGTATTTGCGCAAATGTTTATCAATCCAGTATATTTAGGATAAAATGCACCAAAATGAAATTCACTGCACAGAAACAGAATATAATACCCAAAAGATGGGGTCACGCTGGCTAAATAGATACCGAACATGGCACGTTTTAAAAATGCGTTCACACGTGAAACCGCAAAAAACTACAATACCCATAATTTCCCATAGGCGATACTTTAAAAGCTTTTTACTGCTCATCAGTTTATCGTTAACAGTGATGATTGATGGCCCTAGAATTATTGCTCTCACTCTGATGTGCGTGACGATATGTAACATGTGTGGCGCAGTTTTTGCACGTTGGCACACCCAACGCGCATTTGTGTTGTATGTGCGTGCATATGGGGGGGTGGGGGACTTTAAAAATAATTTTTTTGCATTTCTTTTTTTTCTATATGTTACTGTCATTTAAAAAAAACATTTTACACTCAACTTTATTGCTATTACATAGGGGGATAACAAGGCCCCTATGTAATAGCAAATATAATGTGACAGGTCCTCTTTATGGAGACATCAGGGGTCCCCAAAGAGTCACCTAGGGACCCCAAAGAAGCTGATGAAGCAGAGATCTGCTTCACCAGCTTCTTCTCCTGGTTCTAAGAGCCGGAGAATGTACACAGTGACACCGGAAGTGATGTTGGGGAGAGATCAGTAGCTGGAAGCTTGCTGATCTCCCTCTGATCTGTCAGAGGAGACCCGCTGTGCCGGTCCCAGGGCTGCACGAGGGACAGCGGAGCCCAGGGAAGCTGGCGGCGGAGGGGGGAGCACATTTCGCTGCACTGTACAAGCGACCTAGCGGCTGTGTAGATCCCAGATCGCTTGTTTCTGAACAGAAATCGCCTGCTGTTTAAAACATACCATGAACATGGCTGCCGCAGCAGCCATTTTCTTGGTAATACCACTTCAGGACATGACATTTTTTGATAGTGGGTGGTCCTGAAGTGGTTAATAAATCTCAGGTTCATGACCATACACTGAATTTGTATTGTATTTAATGTACCGGCCGCAATTCACACAGTGTGTGTGGGGCTGTTGGCTCCGTTTCAGCCGGCATTCTTCGATCAGCTGTTCGAAGGAGCTGGCTGGGGAATTTTCGATCGATCAGAGCCATCAGCCAATGAGCTTGTTCTGATCGGGTATTCTGACAGGTGCCAATACAATTTAAACAGTGGGATTCCTCGATCAACACGCTGTTTGTGTTGATGGAGAAATTGGGTAAAAAAATTTTGTTCAGCCTGTGGGTTGAATGAGAAAAAATGATAGGTGTATGGCCAGCCTTAGGGGTATGGGAACCAACAATGGGGTTACAGGACTGGACCTCTAAACAATTAAAAAAATTTGAAACAAAATTTTTTGCATTGTTAAACCTGAAATCAAAGTGGACAAAATGACTGGATGTGTCAGGTTACATGTGAGTTACATGGCCAGTAGCCACAGAAGCAGGGAGAGAGCAATGCATATTTGTAATGCACAACAATGTACAACAATGTACTTTACAAATGTGCTCACAGTATGGCTATACCACTGCTTCATAAATGCATTTCAGTCCTTATATGATAATTTGAATAGATTATGACAGACTGTACTTCATCATTTGGTGCCTTACTGGGAAACTTCTGAGACAATATACAGCATTTTATTTGAGAAATTTACATATTGCCTTTTCTACATGTAACAGAAGTCAAATTAGTACTGTCCTTGGGACCCATTGAAATTATTTCATTTTTATTCCAGACTTTTATTCCAGACTTGACATCATCATAGGATGCTTAGTTGTAGTGCTCCCAAAAAACTGCTTTGTTGCCATTGTGGTTGGTGGAATTAGTCAATCAGTTAGTCAGAATTAATTCTACACTATTGCACTAAACCTGAAACTTCTGGGAAAAAGTACTGATACTACTGACACAATGTAAGGGCCTTGCAACACTGTCAGTCTCTCAGTTCCACATTACCTACTGACCTGCAACTGGTCACACTCTTTGTAAGAAATGGCAGATTTCTTCCATAAGTGTATTTGATAACAGAATCCTGTGATTTTCCCAGATATCACAGGTCCCAGCAACCCATACTACAAGCAGGGCTGAATTTCTGCATAACCAAAATTGGCCATGGCCTGGGGAAGTAAGGCTCTCAGGACTGGCACACAGCCACCCTCACATTATGTTACTGAAAAAGGCCTGTACACCTAGAACCAATCTGCCAACATAATTGGGTGATGGATCCCATCTCTCTGTCCCATAAAAGTGAACAGGGTTATAATGTGCATGAGTGGGCAGCAGAAGAGGAAGTTGGCCATACAGCATGTAAACATTGCATTGGACCCCCAGGGGACATTGCAAAACTTGGTAAGTGTTCAGCTTAGGGAGAGAGACGGTGGGTTAGGTTAGCACAGTGGGAGGGTGGAGGCTTTTTGAAAGTTTCCTTACACTTTATATGCTGTTGGATCACCAGTGAAGAGATTTTTCCTCACTTTCTATTTTGTCTGACACCTGTCACTTACACACAAAGTATGGGCAAATATCCATGACTGGGAGACTATCAGCACTACAATCTCAAAAGAGGTCCTATTCTATACCATACATATTCTACTATAAAAAGTCATTTTATTGCTTTGTTGACATTGAGGGGGGGGTTACCTCTTACTTCCTGTACTGTCTGACACCTATGAAATAGAACGGAAGTGGGGAGATTACTCTTCACTTCTCGTTATGTCTGACAGCCATCAAATACACAGAAGAGTATTGGCCTGAGTTGGGGTTAACACATTTGAGCTTTCTAGGAACTCAAAAAGCCTTTAGCATGTAAACAAAGAAAAAAACACAAGCAACAAGTGTCACGTGCACTAGAAGGATCTGTTGAAATTTCAATCTCTACATTTCAATTTCAGTTACAGAATATGTAGATCTGAGGCATACCATAATGACGTGATCACAAAAGCCTTCTTCACAGCTACAGAATACGCAAAGACCAGATGCAGTCACTGGTCAACAAGATTTACAGCCTATTCTGATAAATATCAGATTGGAGCAAGAATTGTGACCCACACAAATTTCCATTTGGTTTAATCTGAATAAAACAATGGCATTGATTAAGGAAATTATCATGCTTGTGCTCAGTTATAGAATAACGGGGAGCTGAGAATATTTTAGAACTCCTGGCACTGCCTACTGGCAACTGGAATACATACAATACTATTGAAACGCTAATATGGTTACTGGGAACATTCCTATATTTTCAAGCTTTGTCCCTGAATAGGTATCTGGTTTTCTGGTAACAATGCTGGTTGAAAGATCTTTTATTGACAAGGGTTGTGCCAGAAAAATCAACCTGTGGAGTTGTATTGTTTGTCCCTTTTCCATCAGATGAACAATCTATTCAATGTCTGATTTGCTCGCCTATGATAATCAAATGATAATACACAATATGCACAAACATTTCCTGTTCACAGAAGCATAATTTCAATACTAACTTGCACCACTGTACAATCTTATTTGCAGGAAAGATCATGACTGGAAACACATTTGCACATCCTCTAGGTACCTGCACTTTATACCTACCAGCAGCTTTTCTTTTTTTGTTACAATGAGTCACTTGAAGTGTAGTTAACTATTAGGCCTTGTTCACACCAAACGCAGAGCAGAGCAGATCCGCTCAGGTTTCTGCACACGCAGTGCAGTGAGTTGTGCCGCGTTTTTGCTGCGGTTTTTGCCGCGTTCTGGCCAGTTTTGCTTAAAAAAAATATATATATATTTTTTTTTTAGTTTAAAATAGGCATTCAGTGCGTTCCAGGCATTTTTGATGAGTTTGCATGCGTTCCAGAGCAGGTAAAATAGGGCCTGCTGCAATTCTTTTACCTGCTCTGGAACTGTAAGCTGCGATGTGAACTGGAGCTAAAAATACAATTGGAATACATTGGACGCAGTTTTGCTCCGGTCTGTAACTGCTCTGCACCTGCTCCGCGCTTGGTGTGAACAAAGCCTTAGGGTTAGATAACTTGTGCTGGAAAAGTGTGAAGGCTGCCATTGTTGGCCTCTACATTTAAAAATATCAGTTCCTTACCCTGGCTGTCATGCCTGGACACATCAAAACTTCACACTTCACTAGGATTTTCTATTCTGCATGTTTTTTCCTGGTCAGTGATTCAGAAAGTATGGAAGCCACAGATAGCCAAGTAACTGGCATTTTCATATAGAATTAAGCAATACTCACGCTGACACTTAAAGAGTTTATGTTTTTTTTATGAGGATAAAGGGGTGATCTTAAATAAGAGATTTTCTAACACAATTAATACATATAATTGTATATGGCACTTATCGTTCCTTTGTGCTAACAGGCAGGGTGTAAATTGGCAATCTAGACACAAAAAGTGTCTCCTATTACTCTCTATAAATCACACCAATGATACAAAAGTACAGTGATTAAATAGTAAATGCCGATGCTGTAAAATTAAGCAACACAAAGCGGTAAGCTTAGTATGAGTCACTGCCTTGCAATGCCTTTATAATACCAAGTTTGTTAGCAATTAGAAAATGTACATTAAGCAGATGAAGGATAGGATTATATTTATGGGCTCCTAGCACCAAACCCAACACTTATTTCTTTTATTAGGCTAAAATGTGTCATTTATTATTATTTTACACCTCTAAATGGTTATAATATGCGAAGGAACTTTGTTTTACATGCTTGAGACCTGTTGTCCTCTAAACAAGGATTTCACTAACATATAGCAAGTCTTTCATGGGAAAAAAAATAAATGGGTCAATAAAGTTAATACAAATTGCCTGATTTATGGGGACAGTTATACAACTCTAACAGGCTGAAACCTGAGAAATTTCTGCATTTTAAGAAGTAAAATACTAGAAAACATACAGCGAGTGTCATAAATATTACATATTGGCACTTTGCTAAAAAAAATATAAATATAGTGCATTAACTGAATGATGTGAAACCTCGCGCCACTACTCTAGTCAAGTTAAGCAGCAGCTGAAATCTGTGTGGTCAGATATAACGTATGAAATTAATGGTAAAAGCCGCGCTGTGTGAATGAGACCGCAAAGTGTCAGATATAGTAGATACTGACCTTGGAGTAATGTGATACAATGTGTAAAAGGTGCAAAACAAAAAAGAAACGCATGTATATAACATGCACCTTAGTGTAAATGTAATTGCTACAAAATATCCATAATGAAAAATCCAATGCACTAAATATTAACTGTGAATCAATGTGATGCAATGTGCAAAGAATACCGACAAGAAAAACGCATGTGTGTAACTTGCACTCCAGTGAAAATAATAAATGGTTAAAAAATGTCCATGATCCTGGATCTTCAATAGTCCATTAAGTAAATAGAAGATAAAACATTGGATGTAGAATAAACTTAGTCTCCTGTGACCATCAACAGAGAAATCTTCTGGAATGCACCTCACCTTTAGCAGAGACCCACCAGGGTCTGTATGCGCTGTTCCTCTAATTCAAAACAGGTAGAGGAAGCACCTGATGCCGAATACCTCCGAGTGATTACCTCCTCTCAGGTACAGACTATTTTATCTGATGCATGGGCCATTCGGATGGACTGTCTGTTTCCAATTCCTGAGACTGCAAGAGAGTCTGTACCTGAGAGGAGGTAATCACTCGGAGGTATTCGGCATCAGGTGCTTCCTTTACCTGTTTTGAATTAGAGGAACAGCGCATACAGACCCTGGTTGGTCTCTGCTAAACGTGAGGTGCATTCCAGAAGATTTCTCTGTTGATGGTCACAGGAGACTAAGTTTATTCTACATCCAATGTTTTATCTTCTATTTACTTAATGGACTATTGAAGATCCAGGATCATGGACATTTTTTAACCATTTATTATTTTCACTGGAGTGCAAGTTACACACATGCGTTTTTCTTGTCGGTATTCTTTGCACATTGCATCACATTGATTCACAGTTAATATTTAGTGCATTGGATTTTTCATTATGGATATTTTGTAGCAATTACATTTACACTAAGGTGCATGTTATATACATGCGTTTCTTTTTTGTTTTGCACCTTTTACACATTGTATCACATTACTCCCAGGTCAGTATCTACTATATCTGACACTTTGCGGTCTCATTCACACAGCGCGGCTTTTACCATTAATTTCATAGTGCATTAACTGCCTGTTTTGTAGCCTGTACAAATGTTATTACTGTCCACCACTCTATGTAACATTATTTACCTTTTCATTATCATGTTGTCAACACACTGGAAAATGTTTGCAAGCTATAATAAATCAATTAACTCTCCCCTGAACCCAAACCTGTGACCTGCTTTGTTTTCTGCCTAGCCATACATACTGTATGCATTATTTATGTTATTAATTTACAACTTGCCTGTGCAATATATGGCATATAAGTGGGAGGAGTATTCACTAAGTGTACAAGCATCAGGAAAATTCCAGTCTGCAAAGAGAACCTGTCCCTTTCTAATTTTGCAACAGAGACCTTATTTGTAGTGCCATGGGAGGGTATTCCTCAAGTGCACAAACAACACATTTAGGATTATTTAAAAGTTGCCATGTTTGTCTGTTTCTTGCATGGGGTATAATGTGTATTGCATACTTGGTTAGAGGCTGAGATAACAAGAGGGCTTCCCTTGCACCTCTGGTCCGAAAACCCCTGGAGTGGAGCATAGGGAATGGAAGGATCCCAGCGTGACGCAGATGCCAGGAGTCCAGACCAACAGGAAGGTCACCTAAGGTTGTCAGCAACTGAGCAGGCAGGCCAGAAAGCAGAGTCATTGTTAGGAGACAGGATGAGGATACACCAGGAAGTCAGCAGAGGCAAAACTGTGGTGAACAACTTAGTCAAGTCAGCAACTCAGCCAAGTCAGCAATGGGCAGGCAAATGGTAATGACACAAGTCCAGGGACAGGCCGAGTCAGCAAAGTGTAAGCAGATCACAGGAACAGGTATAGGTTTCGTTCGCAGGGTAAAAGCTAAAAACCATCTAACAATTTTCTAACGTAACTCTGATCCTTAACTAGGCCACCTTGCACCAAGACTGGAGCTACGCATGCATGTCTGTGCACCTGCATGCCCACACAGCATGCCCTGTGAATTAGTGTGCCCATGTGAATTAGTGTGCTCACATAAATTAGCATGTTCCTGCAAACCTGCATGTACACACAACCAGCTAGCAAAGACCCTTGTTCTGCATATTGGCACATCTTCTTCTGATGCCATCCTGCAATGTACATGAAAAGTCTTTAACTATGTTTTGCTATGTCTTGAGTTTTGAAGTGCAAAATAAGTATTGGGGTGGCTCCTGACTAAATAATTACTGCCACAGAAAAAAACTAACTAAATGCCCCTTTAACTCAAACCCATGGTCACGTGACCTTCTGGTCCTGAGTCTTCTCTCTTCTTCTGTGTACAAGAATCAGGGTCTTTCTTCAAGTGTCTGAGATGTGATGTGCTATAAACCAACTATAAATATACAGTATAATAAACACTAGGGGTAGAGTGAGCATAGGGATGACTCTTTGCTGTGCTGTTGCTGCTGTGTCCGGTACACAGGCACAGTGGCTTAGTGGCACGTCTGCAGGACTGGGGGTCCCTGGTTCAAATTTTGTCACTGGTCAGGACACTATCTGCATTAAGCTTGCATGTCTTCCCTGTGCTTGTGTGGGTTTCCTCCCACACTTCAAAGATATGCCAGAAAAATTGGCCCTGTATGCATGTTCGATAGGGACCTTAGACTGTAAACTCCATGAGGGCAGGGACTCATGTGAATATGTGTGCTGCATAAATCGTTGGCACTATATAAATATGTGAAATAGAAAAATAAATAATAAAGTTGTAATATGAGTATATTTAGGTTTAGTGTTCCCTTACATTGTTATTTAGCTACACATGCCACAGTATTGTTGTGATCCAGGCCTCTCTCCAGGCAACAGTACACAGGATTAGCACCTTAATAATATGTTGACATGTGAACTATGGAGTCTTCCACATCTCAGTCAGGACCTATTGTCCTATATCTTCCCATACTAAACTGCATGACAATAAATCCACTTGCCTAAGTGCATTGCTAGCTTGTTACTCTTACCCACAGCCAGCATTTCCCACCTCACATTATAACATCCCAGCTCTAAATGCCTCACGTCTCCCACTAAATTGCCTCAACCCATTTTGTGTGATGCAAACACAATACAACCTTTTGTTGGATGGCTCTGTCTACTAAATGTAATGTCATCGCAATGTATTGTCTCAGTAAATGTATACCATCATCAGGCTCTTGCAGTCTCTTACCTGCATTTCTACCTGTAGATAAAATACATGCTGTTTGTTCCTGTCCAGTCACAGTGGAATTCTGCGCAATCCGGGTAAACCTACAGCAGATTTTTTTTTTAAAGGTTTGGTTTCAATTTCATCCTCCATGGGTTAATGTTGTCTCATATAAAACAAACTGCAACAAACAACGGGAGTGCTGGAATCAATTGAAATTTGTCAAGCCACCCATGACTCGAGTTTTGCCCCATTCCCAGGCATTGTCATTTAAGGCCAGGTTTTATATTTTTATCCAGGAGTTGTGCTTTAAGTCTAAGAGAAACCTGCTAACCTTCCTCAATCCACCTGCAGCCGGAACGCTCCTTCACTTCCAGATTGTGTGTGGCCCCTTGACCACTGGATCTCATCAAATTATCCAATGGCAGATCCCATATGTGGGGAAGCTAGGTAAAGATAAGAGGAGATACCCTTTGGCTCAGTTTTATTCTTTATGTTCCCCATACTGAACTCCTGGCAAAAATAAAAGTGCATAATTGAATGCTGCTTCTCCTTCACAATAAAGTCACAGTATGGGGGCAAAGATGGCACATAGATTATTGCTTAAAGTAAGTAAAACTTAAGTCCAAAATTTAAATTAAAAAAGTAGTTTTTACTGCAATACTCACCTGCATTCTGGAGCTGTCTCCCCAGTAATTATTATCTTCCTCTAGATGTCCCCAGTCTTCTGAGTTGAATATAATTTTAATAAGCATCCATCAACCCTCTTCCTCTGAGTCTAGGCTGCCATGGACTGACCACCAGCCTGTGACTGGACAGTAAGAAAGGAGAAGCAGTTCAGAGACAAGCTCGCCTGTCTCTCTGCTTTCTCATCATGCTCCTTATCAGTACATGAGCTGACTGGCTCCTTGTGCTACTTCTTCCTCGCCCACTCTGAGCTCTGTTGTGCAGGGACTGAGAAAGGCTGATAAGTTAAAATTAGGTAATCTATGCAGCCACCAGACCGTTTGTACCAAGCGGCGCTGTCCTCTCCCAGTCCCCCCTCCACCGCCAGGGCCGACGTCAGCTTCCCTGGGGTCTGCTGCCCCGTGCGGGGCCCGGGACGAGCTTGCGGGTCTCCCCGCAATGATCGGAGAGAGATTCAGCGGATCTCTCCTCCGATCACTGGACCCAGAAGTGATGTGCATTACATCAATTCTGGTGTCACCATTTAAATTCGCTGGCTCTTAGAGCCAGGAGAAGAAGCTGGTGAAGCAGATCTCTGCTTCCTCAGCTCCTTTGGGGTCCCTAGGCCCCTGATGTCTCCATAAAGAGGACCTGTCATACCCTATCTGCTATTACATAGGGGGCTTGTTAGCCCCCTATGTAATAGCAATAAGGTTACTGTAGTTTAAAAAAAAGAAGAAAAGTGTTAAAAAAATGTAAAAAAAAATTAAAGTAACATAAGAACAAAAAAAATAAAGTCCCCCGCGTGCACGCATATACGCAAACACGCGTCGGTCTACCTACATGCGCAAATGACAGTTGCGCTACAAATGTTACATATCGCCATGAACGTCGGAGTGAGAGCAATAATTCTAGAGCCGTTAATCACTGTTAGCACTAAACTGATGAGCGGTAAAGCATTTAAAGTGTTCCCTATGGGAAATTTGGGGTATTGAAGTTTTATAATTAATTATAAAGCTTGACATGTTTGGTATCTGTTTACCCAACGTGACCCCATCTTTAATATTTTACCAAAAAAGTGGGTATTATAGTCTGTTTCTGTGCACTAAATTTTAATTTAGTTTATTTTAATCCTAAAATTACTGGTTTAATAAACATTTGCACAAATATCGTACAACATAAACAATTACAACTAGCATTTTTTTATTCTACAGGGCCTCTGCTTTCAGAAAATATATCATTGTTTGGGGGTTTGAAGTTGTTTTTTAGCCAAAAATGTATATTTTATCATGAGTGTGCAAATAGTAGGAAATTGCTCCAGACAGCAAGTGGTTAAAGATCAAATTTAACTGCAGTGGAGAAAAGTAAGGGCACCCCTGACTTCCCTTACTGGCAGAATGGTGTATATGTAATGGTGTATATGTATTTGACTGTGTATTTAGCTCTTTGTCTGGAATTCAACTTTTCCCTTTCCTTCCATAATGAAGCGCTGAGCACCTGAATGTAGAATTGGGTCAAGCAACGTCCCATTGGGAAAGAGCTAGGCCCGCATAAGCACCTACACATTTGGTACCAGCGGTCAAACAGAAGTGAACAGAAGTTATCTTTTAAAGTGTACGTGTAACAATTATTTGAATATCTATATATCTCATCTCTCTCTCTCTTGTCCAACATACAATAGCTTGCTGCAGCATATAACAGATACGGGCTCACCAATCCTCGAGTTGTCTCTCACACTCACAGTGTCCCAGTCCTGTAACACTTTTCTCTTGCAGCACTGCTGCTCCGGCCTCAATCCTCGGGGCCACTGTCTGTTACCTCCAGACAACTCTCAGTAACGTGCCAACCTGAACCATAGGTTTCACACACCCGCAGCTCCCTGCTGCACTGGGCTCCACTCTGACTCCTGGGTGGAGTTCTCCTGACTCACAGGTGGGGCCCTGAACACATCCCAGCACACTCTTCATGAGGGAGGTGCACAACCAGGTGCTGGTCACTACTAACCCAGGGACCCAGGTGATGAGACTATATTACTAGTTAACAAATAAAACTATTCTAGACTACGATGAAATATAAGACTGAAGTACAAAAAAAGACTAATACATCAGCAAATTTGTACCCTAAACCTTTATTGGTCATGAGTAAAAAATTCAAAATATTATTCTATCCTAATGTCTTTTACTGTATGTGTATAATGATAGGTCTCTGATAACCGTACATATTCCCACATATACTATAGCGAAAACTATTAGCTTTGACTTACTTTTAAATATCAATATAAAAATAGATGACTGTGGGAAAAGTGTTAGAGGGTGCCGATCATACATCTGATTTAAGCAAGTTCTTTCACTGTATTCTTTAAACTTGTGGGTAATTAAGAGATTAAGTTGACATTCTAGTTGCTTTTCCCTTTAGTAATTACAGTAATTCTTTGTATAGAGGAAAATATGACCGGAGTGATCTTATAAACATTATTATTACATTTACTGTAATTTTTGGGTGTTGTAAATAGAATAAACAGTTGTATAACATATGACCATTTTTTGGCAGCACTTGTTCAAAGTCATAATTATAACTTTGTTATGTGGACTATATTGTATATCATTTCTTTCTAATCTAATTGAAGTGATGCAGGTGAGTCTTTCACCTTTAGATTATTAGGTGGGAAAACTCCTCAACTTGGCAAGCAATTATGACCAGCCAGCCGAGATAAAGCCATCCATATGCCCACCAGACTGGGGTCTGCTGTGCATTCCAAGCAGCTTCTGTGATAGCAGCAGTGGGAGTTGCTCAGCCATTTCCAATGTAGTGTACACACAATTGAACCAATTGCTTTACACCTTTTTATAAGGTAGGTTTTTAGGTAAATTTTAGCTATCTGTTTTAGCTATAATCTTTTGTTTTGCACATTACATAGGTGACAAAGGATTCCCAGAGAACTATGGGCTGGATTTAAGATACTTGATGCTGCAAGCAGCCTCTTGCTACTCTGCAGCCCTGAGGCCTCAGCAGCTATTAGTCAGTGTTTTCCCTGCCTAGGTACCTGGGCCTGATCAATGCATGTCCTAAAACAGTATGAAGTAAAGCATTCCTAGACTACCTCCGATGCTCTGCATCATGAGACCTGTAAAGATCACCTGGGGGCACCTCCCCACCCCTCTAGTCATGCTATTGAGCATAGTGCACTGTGTCATGCTATATGTGTTCTTTAAAGACCTGCTGCATGGTAGTATAATACCTATAATGTCAGAATTACTGCACTATACAACAGTAGCTTCATTCCCCCTATATCCAGTAAGTTTTTCATCCCTAATGCTCCACATCGTACCATTTTGCACAAGTTCACGAAATCTGCAAAAAGTGTGTGTCACACTTGGAGTGCCATTATTGTTAATGGCACCCCAAACACAGAAAGCAACCCACAAAAGCACACAACAAATATGCAAAAACATGTGTTTAAAAAATATACAAAGCAAAGAGCTGCATGAGATTATTTCCCATATTTGGTGCGTGTGGCACTGGTGCAGAAGACAGGAGCAGGGTCAGAAGTGAGCATGGTCAAAACCTTGTGGGTAGTGTAGTACAAAATCAGCAGGCAGGAACATAGTCAGGGACAGGTGGGGTCGGTAACTTGCGGGCAAGGCGGTTCCAAATCAGCAGGCAGAAGTATGATCAGGAACAAACTGAGGTCTCAGAGGCAGGCAGCGGTGAACAGGGTCGAGAGTCAGGCCGGGTAGCAGGAACAGGATCAGATAAACTGAGAACTGTATACTTGCTGAAGATCACTTGTAGAGTGCAACTTTAAATAGGCCATTTCGCGCCATGACTCGGCAATGGTGTGCGCATGCTACCCTGTGTGCGCCACATTATGCACGTACACACATCTCTGTCCACGTGCAGGTGCGTGGTTGTGTGCGATGTTGGCACTGTAACGCCTCACATACGTATTCGCCTGTGCAGAGGCTCATGCTGAGCTTGCCCTGTGCATGTTGGCCTGATTTCTCTGACAGTTACTATTTATTGGCTAACTTATTTTTTATTAAAAATGCTTTTAGGATTTCTTAGATCCCTTTGCCAGGCTTTATATATTTCTGAAACCCTGAAGAAGGGATGTAAGATGTCCCAAAAAGCTTGCATTTTTTAATAACTTAAATTAGCCAATAAAGGCAATCACGAAAACTCTAAACTTTCTGCAATTAAAACCCAAAAAGCTTTCCTCAACCCACGTTTTTTACAGGACATGGATTCTTCGTGAGAATTGTATATGTTTCCATTATAAATAGGGATGCACCGATACTGATACTAGTATCGGTATCTGTGCTGATACCGAGTACTTTGGGTATTTCTCCCGATACTGTCACTAGGGAGCGCGGAGCTGGTTTCCCGGCCAATCAGAAAGCCGGGGGGCATGTAATGTCTTGCCCCCTGGCTTCCTGATTGGCCCAGAAGCCAGTTCCATGCTCCCTCGTCACTTGTGACAAGGGAGCATGTAGCCAGCTTCCCGGCTAATCAGGAAGCTGGGTGGAGTTTAATGACTCACCGCCCGCCTTCCTGATTGGTCAGGAAGCTGGGCAATCAGGAAGCCGGGCAAAGAGTCATTACTCGCCCCCCGGCTTCCTGATTGGCCAGAAAGCCAGCTCCATGCTTCCTCATCACATGGCGACGAGGAAGCATGGAGACGTCTTCCCAGCTTATCAGGAAGCCAAGGCAGTGAGTCATTACACGCCACCGGGCTTCCATAATGGGACTTTCTGGTATCGGTATTAGGTAACGACGAGTACCAAACAAAAATATCAGTACTTGCACTCGATACCGAAAAACTGGTATCGCTGCATCCCTAATTATACATATTAGAACCACCAATGGCATGTTACCAGCACTGAAGCAAAGCTGAGAGCAATCCAGGAGAATTATGCAGTGAAGCCCTCTTTTTGGAAACCCAATTAATGCACTAAATGCACCTAATGCTGGATATGCATATAATAATGAATGATGCACCAAACATACATTTGATTATTTCAAATAATCTCTTACTTGAAAATGATCGCTCAAAACAATAAAGAAAAAGGCTTGATTTACTAGGCTTTTCACTTTGCAAGGCAATTTTTCCTTAATCTATTGAATGTGGTGAAAATTCACTTTGCAAAGAATAGCCAATCACACGCAAGAAAATTGTATACAGTACTTACCTATTGGTAGTTTTCCTTTCCTGACGCCAAAATCATGGCAGCATACGGATGGGTTGTTGAGGGGCGGAGCACTTAATTGGATGATGCAAGTGAACAGAGCTTCACCTCATTCACTAATCTAAGGGAATAATTTTATCTTTTTAAATGATACAATTCTTTCATCAAACGATTGTTAAATGTATTATTATAATTGTTTGCATAGAAGCCAGTAAGGCCTTGTTCACACCAAATGCAGAGCAGATCTGCATGAGTTTCTGCACACACAGTGCAGTGGGTTGTGTTGCGTTTTTGGTAAAAAAAACATTTTTTTTTTAGTTTCACATGGACTTTTAGTGCGTTCCAGGCGTTTTTGATGCGTTTGCATGCGTTCCAGAGCAGGTAAAATAGTGCCTGCTGCAGTTTTTTTACCTGCTCTGAAACTGCACGCTGCAATGTGAACTGGAGCTAAAAATACCATTGGAATACATTGGACGCAGTTTTGCTCCGGTCTGTAACTGTTCTGCTCTGCACCTGCTCCGCGCTTGGTGTGAACAAGGCCTAAAGCATTGCAACCGCAATCAGTAGATAGAGTGTCAACGGGCTTGGAGCTTGTATTGATGGCATTTGTCTGATGTCAGACAAATTATTTGTAATTGACATGTGCTCTTGACCTGCAGTTCACCTGGTTCAAGTAGGTTTTGCTTTCCCATAGACTTTTCTCTGTATGCAAATCCTTAGACTCCGGTAAGACCGTACTTAAGGTGCCCATACACCTGTCGACTATCGTACGATAATCGCGGGAAATCCGCGATCGTACGATAATCGGCAGGTGTATGGAAGGCGTGCAACCGTTTCTACTGTACGGTCGCACATCTTTTGTCTTACGAGCATGTTTGAAAACCCGCCAAGAATCGTACGATTTTCGGCGGGTTTGTGGCCTGTTCCTAAGAAAAATGCCGCACGGGCCAGTGTGCGCAAGCTGCCCGTTCAGCATTGCAGTCATGGGAAGCCCACCCCCCGTCGCAAGTACGATCTGCCTGTCCAAGATAGGCAGATCGTACGTTTTATTAATTACCTTACAACCATCACAAGACAAAAGTCTTGCGATGGTTGTAAGGTGTGTGCCCAGCACAAGATGGGCAGATCGTAAGTTTTTTAAATTACCTTACAACCATCGCAAGACAAAAGTCTTGCAATGGTTGTAAGGTGTATGGCCAGCTTTACTGTACACCTGGGTATATTGGTAATCCACTATACATCGTAATGGCAGACAGACACTGCCTCTCCTTGGGTGTTTGAAAAATGCTGTTTTTTTTAAATGGTCCCGAGAAGACCTCAAACAAATCATGACTGCAATGCTCATCTATAATCTTGATTGGATGTCTCATGTAACATTAATTATAAAGGAAATGTTATTGTAGGAATAATCTCACTTCCTCAAACACTATGCCCTCAAAGCTTG
The DNA here is from genome assembly GCF_000935625.1 of Nanorana parkeri. Classification (NCBI taxonomy): domain Eukaryota; kingdom Metazoa; phylum Chordata; class Amphibia; order Anura; family Dicroglossidae; genus Nanorana; species Nanorana parkeri. The sequence continues at coordinate 994,643 of NW_017306650.1, read as the reverse complement.
GCCGTGATACACAAGTATTTATGGTGTTTTCTGTTCTATGTTATGTGAAATTAGTCACTTTCATTTTTTCTTTTATTAAAGTCAGAGTGAAGTCATCTTATCAGGTAGAACCCATCATGTAATTGTTGATGTGTGTTCATTCCCATACCTCTCAACTGTTCCTCATATGAACCAATCCCTCTGTCCCACTTTCCTCCTCAGTCCCTGTTTCTAGTCTACTGAACAGATATCTTTAAAACGTTCCTATTTAACTACCTAAAATGTTATTCTACACTAAAACCTTTATATTTTCTCTTAAAGTAATATTAAAGCAGAACTCCAGGTAAACATTTTCTTAACCCTTGCAGTGGAGCTGCAATAGTTAAGTGTAGTGATGCACCGATACCATTTTTTCCAGACCAAGTACAAGTGCGCAGTCTCAGGAGAATGTGCGGGGTCTGACCAAACCTGTACAGGGTCTGACCAGGGCTGTGTGTGGTCTCACCAGGACTGTGCAGCGTCTCAACAGGGCTATGCAGGGTCTCAGGTGGATGTTCTGGGTCTCACCAGGGCTTTACAGGGTCTCACCAGAGCTGTGTGTGGTCTCACCAGGGCTGTGCAGGTTCTCACCAGAGCTGTGCAGTCTCACCAGGGCTGTGCAGGGTCTCAGAAGGATGTTCGGGGTCTCACCAGAGTTGTGCAGAGTCTCAGGAGGATGTTCTGAATCTCACCAGAGGCTATACAAGGTCTCACCAGTGCTGGGCAGGGTCTCAGGAGGATGTGCGGGGCCTCACCAGGGCTGTGTGGGGTCTCACCAGCGCTGTGTGGTCTCACTAGGGCTGTGCGGTCTTACCAGGGCTGCAAGCGGTCTCACCAGGACTGCGTTCGGGTCTCACCAGGGCTGCATGTGGGTCTCACCAGGGTTGCATCCAGGGCCCACCAGGGCAGTGCGGTCTTACCAGGGTTGTGTGAAGTCTCACCAGGGCTGCGTTCGGGTCTCACCAGGGCTGCATTCGGGTCTCACCAGGGCTGTACTGGTGGGTGCTGGGCTCTCCAGGGCTGTACGGGCAGTAGTGGGGCTCTCCAGGACGTGCTAGATCTTTTTTTATGCGTATCTATTCCCACAACATAGCAAAAAAAAATATATTTTTTAAATATTTCTTACCTTTTAGATGTTTTGTTGCAGCAAGCAATATGGCTGATTTCATAGTTTGTTTGTTTGTTTGTTTTTCAGCCCCTTCACAGTGATCTGTACGTATAGAAAGACTTAGGGCTGAAATCTGAGGATTGTGTTTTTCTCATTAACTTTATTAACATATAGTAAACTCCCCATTATCCAGCATTCAAGCAACCAAAACTCTCAAGCAACCATAAAAAAAAAAATCGAGGACATATGTATATCATTTGCCAGTTGCTTGATAGACATAGTGCACCCTAAAAAATGTTGTTAGCAATGTTAGCAACTACATTTATTTAGCTGCTAACGAAATTCTTTGTTTACATTGTACTGCGGCTAACCACAAGATTCCTCAGCAGGCAGGTGAATGTAAACAATGGGCAGTGGGCTTGTGCCAGCCTGCTATTGTGTATGGCAATTTGAAATAGCCAATAGAAGAATTTAGCCTGCAGATAAATGGGGTGGGGGGTTGTTGCTTGAGAGTTAATAGTAACTCTCAAACAACCATAAAGTACATGTGTTTAGCCCTTAAACCCCTAACTCAAGTAAAAGCAATTTAAACTGCAAGAAGCATTTTTCATTTTTTTGTTTAGCTTATGCTTTGTGAATGGGAGCATGTAACAAAATAAGGTGTTATCCCAATTTGGCTGCGAAAGTAAAAAAATACGATAAAATTGACTCATATTTTGAGCCGACTAAATGTCTTCTCAGGTCATGTGGCAATATGTCTGTGAAGGTTCTCATTCATCCAGGTCATGGTATATTATTTTTTGTCATGTGGCGAGTTTGCCTGTATGATAAGCAAAGAATGTGTGGCTTCTGACTGAAGCACCATTAACGATGTCACAGTGAATCACGCTGGTTTTTATTGCACTGTTTGTGTACTTTTAATACAAAAATGACAGTAGCAGTATCAATAACATAAAAAGATGAACATGCAATAAAAACTTTCTTTTAACGATGTATTGTTATCTGACAAATTGTAAAATGTGTTTGCAGACTTTGCACTATGAAAAGTATAGTAATAATGTAAGTATGAAAACAGTAATAATACCCTTATTAATGAATACTACTGAAGCTGCGATCCTTGAGGGTCCCATGGGATTAAGTAACGCAATTACAAAAACACAGCCGTAGATAACAATCTAGTACCCGAGGCTACCGAACTATTATGAAGGGAATACGTACACGGACTTCAAAGGAAGGGAAAAGATTACGTAAACTTAGTGTGTATTTATCTTGCCTCGTGAAAAATGTGAAGAAAATGATACCTGTCTTGTCTGATCTATATAAACTAATAAAACATGGCATATGATTAATGTATCTTTCACTGTTTGTATACCATATTCATTCACCATCCACATCAAAGAGATGATCAGAGTGAATGGAGGCACATCTATTATGATGTCATTGAAAAGCAAGCCATACACTGAGCAAATTTCAGTCAGTTCTTGATAAACCGGCCAAAATTCGGTCGGCGGATGTCCAGTTGGCACCCTACTGTCTGACATTCTTCAATCAGAAAATTAAAGGAGTCAGTTGGAAAATTCTTGGGCGAACAGTGACTGTAGTCAATCAGGTGCCGTCACTGTTTGGCTATTCTGACAGCAGCACATCTGCCAATGTCAGAATACAATGGGCACATTGAGAATGTCACGCTACAGCTACCACAGATACCAAGCATTTGCAAATTTTTTTTTTTTTTTACCGGAATGCATAAAAAACGTGGCCAAAACGCACTGCATCAGTAGCACCGCGTCTGCAGATCCGGACCTGATTTAAACTGTGGCAGTGGTTTATACTACGTACAGTATATAGACATAATCAATAAGTTATTGCAGTTATACTATTAGAATGTCAAAGATATTTAGAGAGAAACTTACATTGTAAATAAACATATCTATACCTGTTAAGTATGCTTTTCATAAGTCAAACTATAATTAAAAATAAATAACAACATTTGATAAACAGATATAACCTTTGTTTAATTATATAACTTTGTTTTCTTTTATAACTATTTTGAACTGTTTTCACTGGTGCATGTTTGGTTACATTCTCTGAAACTCATGTGAACAGGCCCTTACACTCTCTATCATCACTTCCAGGTTTGCTTGGCTGGAGGTGCAAGAGATGCTTCCTTCAACAGCTTAGTCTCCAGCAGGTACAGTACACTGACTTGCAGTTAACACATTTCTCTTATCTTCTTGATATAGATAAGGCAGGTTTCACAGAGGTGTTTTTTCAACAAGTTGGAAAATTTGCATGAGAAAATGCTTGTTCAAGCCTCCTAGGATTTTGCCTAAATGACCTAATTCTCTCCTAGCATTGGGCTATCGCAGCAAGCAAGGATTAGGTTATTTGTAACTGGTCCTAGCTGTGGTTCTCTTGGAAAGTGGTGTGTTATGAACATGAATTATACCAAAGAATACAATGGTACAGCAATGATACTGCATTGGGGGGATACAGAAGGGTACCAGGCACTTTTTACCTTAGGGCTCCCTTCACACTTCCTGTAAAGTTCATACATTATACCTTGCTGCACTCCTTACCGGATATCCCAGAGATAACGGGTGCTTGTAATGACTGTGGATGGCGCCGCTCCAAACATAGTAACAATTGCAAAATGTCACCAGTACACCAGCACAGAGATTCACGTCAGTGCAAATCCATTTTATTGATATATGTCATAAAGACAAGCGCTTTTGGGACCGCGTAGGGTCCCCTTGATCAGGCTCAATAATGGCGATTATTGAGCCTGATGCAGTGGACCCTGCACTGCCCCAAAAGCGCTTGTCTTTATGACATCTATCAATAAAATGGATTTGCACTGACGTGAATCTCTGTGCTGGAGTGCTTGTGACATTTTGCAATTGTTACAATATACACGGCACAAAAACACCTATTGCACAAAAAAGTACAAGTGCAATATCCTGGGCGACTTCCACGCGTTCCAGCTATAGTAGTAGCCGCAAATGCGTGGAAACCGCACCTATGTTTAAATGTGCATGTTTTTGTTCCACATGTAAAAACCGAGCAGAAATCAAAACGCGATGTGTGAATGGAGCCTAATGCAGAGAATGTATTAAGGTAAAAAACGCCCAGACCTTAGTAATCCTTCAACTATGCATTCAAGCACCTTAACTATTGACAAAAATGTATCTTATTTTGTGTATCACTCAACTGTAGATCCTCAAATCATCTCTGAATTGCTGCTGGCACTGTCCTTCCTTCTGGAGGGTGGCTACTTTTGTTCCCCATGGTCCCTGTGTGTGCTGTGTTGTTTCCACTCCAAGCTTGCTCCCATGATGGACTACAATCTCATGTTCAGTTTACTCATTTGTTTTAAAATTATAGTCAAGGGAGCGAGCTTGGAGAGGTGGCTACTTTACAGAAGGAAGGACAGCATTGGCATGAATTCAGTACTTTAATGCATTTTTAAGATTTAACTCCTGAGTTTAGTGTCACTTTAAGCTTAGAGCTGGGGAATGCAGATGTTTTACTTCTCTGCTGTGACCCTTAGAAGAGTGGATCACCAGTTCTTAACCAAAAGTATATGTATACAAGGAGTAGGCTATACCTCTGTTTCCTACAGCTAATCTATTAAAGTTAAAAAAATGTTTCCCTCCCCCCAATGTTAATGTCAGCACTTACCCTAAATGATGTCTCTTAATCCGATCTTCCTCTTCTTTTCTGTCCTTTTCAGCCTTCTCTCCAGCGCTGCGGCGGCTCTTCGATCCAGCGCTGACTCCTCTGTCCTTGCTGGCACTTCTGATCCCACGGTGTCTGCTTGGGGGTGCACGCGTCCATAGACTTACCTTGCGTCTCTCCTCGTCTCCCGGCCGAAAATCAGAACTGCGCATGCACCCGCCCCAAGATGCTTTGCGGCTGCCCGTGCAGTTTCGGATTTTCGGGCGGGAGCACGCGGCGAGGCCGGGGTAAGTTTAAACTTTTTGCATATATGTACTGCTTGCTAGCGATAGATATATGCAAAAAAACGGAGGGTTTAGAAACCCTTTAAGTTTAATTTAAAAATATTTTTTAAACTGTGACAGTGGTTTATACTGCGTACAGTATACAGACATAATCAATAAGTTATTGCAGTTATACTATTAGAATGTCAAAGATATTTCGAGAGAAAGTTACATTGTAAATAAACATATCTATACCTGTTAGGTATGCTTTTCCTGAGTCAAACTATAATTAAAAATAAATAACGACATTTGATAAACAGATATAACCTTTGTTTACTTATATAACTTTGTTTTCTTTTATAACTATTTTGAACTGTTTTCACTGGTGCATGTTTGGTTACATTCTCCGATCATGTGCAGGGAATGTCATATACAGTATGTTAATAGGTGGATGTTCTATTTATATGCTCTTATGACTAGTCTAGGCAATTATTGAAATTACATTAATGCTGATTTGGTCATTGGAGTTGTAGTTGTATGATTCAACACTGCCAGGAAAGTGTACTTTCGGTAGCTGAGTTATTAGTCACATTTGTTCCTTTTTAACATGAAAACAAAATGGTGATGTTTAGCTTCTTACCTTTAATTTATTTGAACCCAGTCTAAAAAAATGGCATTGCTTTATATGAAATACATTAAAGTAAATGTAAACATACTAGCATAAAGAATGAGATTCTTGTAGGGTAATGATAACTATGCAATGTTTGTATGGAAATCAGAGGTGCTCAAACACAACTTGTGGTGTCTGCAGGTACCTTCATTAATCCCTAAAGTGGAAACAATTTATTTTTGTTTTTAGTAGAGTAGCTTCTGAGCAATGAGATCCTGAGCAATGCAGAGTAGTCCAAATCTCATGAAAAGACAATACTACATTGTGCTGTAGCATCATCTCGAGAGATCTGGGCTACTGAGCATCCCCAGGATCTCGGAATCCCTCATCGGAAGGATGGTCCTGTTCATATAGAAGCTAAAGCAAGGTAAGCATATCAAGAAACCTTTTTTCTCACACAACTGTGGGTTAATGATAGGCGGGGGGTGCAATAAATACGTGGATTCAAGGAATGCAAGGTCCACTTTAAACACTATCCCTTAGTCCATTGAAGGCAAAGTGACAACGCTTATATAAACACCCTCCGACTCTCTGAAACTCACCTTCCTAGTGATCCTCCAGTGCTCCTTTCTTGGTCACAGCTACTGCAAAATACTCAGTGCTTCCAGGTATGGTGGCGCATGCAACCTCCTTCCATGATATAGTGTTTAGGCCTAGTGCCCAATTGCTAGGTCCAAGCACCGTCCGTCACATGATAGAGAGAGTAATGTCACCGCTCCCTCAAAGCTCCAACTCCTGTCAACCCTGAGTATTTTGGTGGTGGCTGTGATGGAGGTAGGAGTGGTGTGTATTGCTGGAAAGGTGAGTATATGTGGTTCAGGAGTTGTACACAGATAATGCCACTTTGCCCCCGAATGGGCAGTGACGGTGTCTCTTTAAGGATCAAAATAAAAGTCTGACATGATCAAAAGAGTTATTCCCTATGGATACCATAAGCCAATGCACACCCGATATACAGAAACCTTGTCTTTTGCTACAACGTGGATCTTAATTCTAGCCTTTAGTGCTAAGCTGTACCCCTATTGGAAACTAAGTGTCCATTTATACCTGTCCGTTTTGCTGTGTTGTCTTAATGCGTGTTATATTTTGTATTAATGTGTGTTGCGTTAAGGCAGCCTATTCAAATAAACGGGCTGCCAATGCACCAGAACAGACAAAAAAAATCGGACAATTACCATTTTGTTCCGAAGCAGGCACCACAATGCATGTCTTGTGCTGCTCTGCCTGCTGGTAATTATGTATGTGAATACAGAAATACACAGTATGGATGTGCCTGACTGCTCTGTTCACATCTCACAAACTACATTTTATCAACAGCTCAGACCACAATGCATGGCAGTGCGTTATCATGTCTTGTGCTGCTCTGCAATGGAGGGGTGCAGGGTTAATGTGTTCGGGTGCCACCGACAATGAATGGCACCATGCTAACTAACATAACATGCATTAATGCACCGCAATGGAAATGTGTTAATAGGCCCTAAGACAATTCCCTTTACCTCACTGGTTCCCTGCTGGTAATTATGTATGTGAATACAGAAATACACAGTATGGATGTGCCTGACTGCCCTGTTCACATCTCACAAACTACATTTTATCAACAGTTCAGACTATGTAAGTGGAAAAAAATAGGCTGAGACAGACAAACCACATGACTATTTCAAAACGTGGGTGTGTTCAGCCATATGATTGACTGACATTCTGGTATGTGTATCTGCATTGTTTAGCTGATGTATGTCATTATTATTATTAAATTGTTATTATTATGTATCGTCAAGTCAATGCAGACTAATAAACTGTACCAACCCTTATTTGTAACAAGCCTATTCAGACACTACAGGGCAGGGCAAATTCAACATAATTCCTAGCAACATAATATGTAATAGACGGGTAATATCCTTTTCGGGGATACAAATAACTGTTAACTACAGAATTGGCCATACACTGCTCATACTTTGGTTCAGTCCTGCTGCCTTGGCTGCCTGCCTGCACCACTCCATTCGACAAAATCGATTATTCCATTGATTTTCGACAACAAATCAGCTGCAATCACTGTTCATTTATTCTGACATCAGTGGATGCTTGAGGTCAGAGTACAATTGGCAGGGAGGGGAGATTTCCCTATCCATACTGTTCAGCATGAAAAGAGGAATCAAGCGTTTATGGATACGCCATAATGGCCAGCTTAACTAGATATAAAAAAGGTACCATAGCAGAATCTGTTCTGCTAATACCCTTTGCTAGGCATACTGTATGAAGTCCTGCAGTGCTCTTCCACAATCTGACTTGGCTAACATGTAGAGGGAAAGACTGCTGGATAGAGAAGGAAAGTAAGTATTTGTTCAGGTGGGTTGCACTCAGGGGGTGGGGAATTGACTAAAGGACAATATGAACCAATGATCACACTAGTGATCCTAGATGCCACTAGATACCAGATTGCTAAGAGTGCAGGTAGAACACTCATCTGCTTCTATGGTGTCTTGCTGGCACATGAAATTATGTAGCACTTTGGGCAGCAGGTGATGCTGTAGGAGCAGGTAAGTGCTCTCTTTAGAGATCCTGTCATCAGGGAGATGCTGCCAGTGACAGGATTAAAAGTGTTACATAGGCCAAAAAAAAGTAAATGCTCTAAGCCAGTGATTTTCAACTTGGGGTACAAGTACCCCCAAGGCTACTTGGCAGCACATTTAGGGGGTACTTGAAATTATTTTTGTAATGAGAGAAAAAGGCTGTGGCAGTGGGGGAGTCAGAGACTTAACTGTGTGCAGAAGGTCCACAGAGTCATTCCGTAGCTGCTTTCTCCGACACTCATTCTATACTTCTGGCTGTTGACACTTCAGTCCCCGGCTGAATGATATGTCCTCAGCTTTGCTTAAAGGCGTATGCTGCCTCCTGCAATCTGGCGCAAAGAGGAAAGGGAGTAAGACAGAGAATGCAAGTGCTAAGTCCTGAGAATTGTGTTCTCAGTCCTGGGACCTGAACCCTTAGACCTGAGTCCTGAGCCGCATCATAAAACCGCCCCGATCCATCTCTTCTCAGGGTCACACTGGTCGTCAGTCCATTATGGTGCCTCAATCAGATGAGACCTGCTTCACTTTTGCAGCATCGATCCCCTCCATGGAGTGCTGAAAGTACTACTGTAGACCCCCTGGACTACTAAATATCATTTTATCATTTTTTACTTTTGTATCACATTTTTAAACTGTTTTTATTTTAATTATAATTTTTTCCTTTTTCTATTTTTTTTTATTTTATAATTTTTTAATTATTATTTTTTTCCACTTAATTGTATTACTATCACACAGGGGCTACTAGGCCCCTGTGTGATAGCATTTGGAGGTGTAAGGTTCTCTTTATTGAACCTGTCACCTGCAATACAAGAGTTTGAGCACAGCATTGTGTTGGCTCTCCTGGGAAGGCTACGAGTGCAGCTCTCCTGTCTTAAAGGGGAACTATGAGGCGAGTGCTTTTCACTCACCTCATAGTTCTAGCCGACCTGTGACAATGAGACTGTCACAGGTCGGCTCAGTAGATCGGGAGGTGAGCGAACACATGCCGGTGTTCCTGCCTTCTCGATCCTGTCACGGCTCTCTGCCGTGACAGGGGAGGGGATGGATTCCCCCCTCCCCGCTCCGATCCGCCAGCGCTGACTGGCAGGACGGACGGGGGAGGGTACAGCTGGCTCTGCCTCTAGATAGGCAGAGCCAGCTGTCACTCACGCAGCTGGGCCGATCTCGACATCAATGTCAGGATCCGCTCTGGCTGCGGCTTCTCAGTATACCGCGAGCTGTAGCTTGCGGTATACTGAGCTTAGGGTGACGGGAGGATGCTAGTTTGTGTCCTCCCGTTACCCTAAGGAGAACTATGGGGAAAAGCCCTGACCCCGTAGTTCTCCTTTAAGTGTTCACACGGAGCAGAGCAGAGAACGGACGGTCTCCGCTTTGCACCCCGCTCTCCATCCTGAACTAACTTTCTGTGGTCTCCGATCCCCTATAAGAGCGGTGTGAGCCCAAATACCACAGTGGGGAGGGAGGTGGCCAGCGAGGAGAGAGGCGACTGGCAGGGAGAGAGGTAGCCTGCAGGGGGGGACAGACCTGCAGGCTGGATACAGGTGATCTCGGCGGCATCTCCGAGATCCCTTGTACAAAACAAACGGCGGCTTCCCTGCTCTACCTTTAGCCCTGCTTGCCCGAAGCAGGGCTAAATGTAGAAAAAAATTACCTGCCGGAACTGCATGTCCTGGGCATTAGGCGACAGGAATTCAACACCACTGTCGCCCATTTACTCCCTGCCTCCCCGAGGCCGGTGTTTTATCACAGATTGTGACTGGGTTGGAATGTGTGACCGGTCAAGTGGTCACACATTTTAACGTAATCATGCCCACTTTCTCGGCGGTGAAATATGTGACCGGCAAAAAGAGAAGAATTCCGACACTTTCTCATCTGTTTCAGGGCAGATCGGCATCATTGTATGTGCAGGAGAACCAATCTGCCCTTAAACAGCTGAAATGTCACTTCTATCTGACTGTGTGGAATGTAAGATCGCACTCACAAAGTCATAGACCGATCAGCTGTTCCAGGGCAGAACCTACCATCTGCGATGCCAATCTGCCCTGGAACAGCTGAGAAAGCGTTGGACTTCTTCTCCTTTTGCCGGTCACATATTCCAACGTCGAAAAAGTGGGCGTGATTATGTTAAAATGTGTGACCACATCACTGGACATTCTAACACAGTCACAATATTTGATAGAACACCGGGCTTCGGTGGCCATGTGGGAAATCCGACCCTGCATACAGGTGAGACACTAGACTGTACCCTTGCTTCATCTGCATCCCCCATGGCCCAGACATCTCTAATGGAGTGGTCCTAAAACCCCAGATAGATCCCAGATCCAGGGAATCCAGTGTCACAGACCACTCCCCAAACAGGTCCCAAGATTACACTGGGCACACACTGAAATATGACATACCCTAAAGAGCCCCCCACCCCAGCCTCCTAGCTCCCTCCAACGAACCAACTGAGTGGCATTTTTCCCATCTAGTGATTCAGGCATTTTCTTCTCCACCTTTAAGCCCCTCCCAATGTTAGTGCAATTTGACCACACCCACCATTCAGAGTGATGCGCTACACATGCTATTAGCCCCACCCCCCTACCCCACCCACATTGAGGGGTACTTTTTATGCAAATGGACTGCCAAGGGGTATACAAGTGAAAAAAGGTTGGGAACCAATGCTCTAAGCACCTTCTAATGGCTAATCTAAAAATCTCGACATTAAACACAAATATGGAAGCCTAGCAGCCGGTACATGGGAATAAATAGATATAAGGAGCCATCATAAGTACGTTAAATCTATATAGGCAGGATTGTGACATCACTAGCATCTTCAACAAAGGTGTATCTAGAGTATATGGCACCGGGGGTGGATTGTTTGCTTAACATTCCCCTTTTCTATATTTGAAAATGATTGGCACAAGTAAACAGGACATAAAACAAATATCCAGAAAAGCAACTCAGGGAAAATTGTCCCCCCACCACTGGCGGTCAGAGTAGTTCCCCACCATCATACTGGTAATTGGTGTAGTACCCCATTACATTGGAGATCTGTGTAGTGCACCCAGGTAAATGAGCTGCAAATGTAGTGCCCCTCTCCCATCACACTTGCAGTTATTGTAGTGACCCTGTCATACTGGTGGTCAATGTAGTGTCACCCATCACAGTGGTAGCAGGTGTACTTCCCCTTGTTACTGGTGGTCAGTGTAGTGCCCCAAGTTAAATTGGTGCCTCATCACACTAGCTGTCAGTATAGAACACCCTATTACAATGGCAGTGTAGTGCCTCCTGTCACACTGGCAGTGTGGTGCCTCCATCATTGGTGGTCAGTGCAGTCACCCTGTCACTGGCAGTCAGTGTAGTGCTCCATATCACACTGTTGGTCAATGTAGTGCCCCCAGTTACATTGAGGGGTCAGAGTAGTGTTCCCACTTGGTGGTCAGTATTGCGCCCCCTTCCTTATTCAGGCAGTCAGTGTAGGGCCCCCTGTTACATCGGTAGCCAGTGCAGTGCTCCCATTTATATTAGTGGTCTATATTACCAGTCAGTATAGTGCAACCCGTTACATTTGTGGTTAGTGTAGCGCACCCCAGTTATATTGGTGGCCACTATAGTGCACCCCAGTTATATTGGTGGTTAGTGTAGTGTACCCTGTTACATTGATGGCCAGTATAGTACACCCCTGTTATATGGGTGGTCAGTGTAGAACACCCCGTTATGTTGGTGCTCAGTGTAATGCATCACCTTATTCTGGTGGTCAGTGTAGAACACCCCGTTATATTAGTGGTCATTGTAGCGCACCCCCTTATATTGGTGGTCAGTGTATTAATGCACCACGTTATTGTGGTGGTCAGTGTAGCACATCCGTTATATTGGAGGTGTAGCACATCCGTTATATTGGAGGTCAGTGTAGTGCATCCCATTATATTGGAGGTCAGTGTAGTGCATCCCATTATATTGGAGGTCAGTGTAGTACACCCTGTTATATTTGTGGTTAGTGTAGTGTACCTTGTTATATTAGTGGCCAGTATAGTACACCCGTTATAATGGTGGTCAGTGTAGTACACCCCGTTATATTGGCAGTCAGTTTAGCACACCCCGTTATATTGGTGTCCAGTGTAGTGCATCCCGTTACATTGGAGATCAGTGTAGTGCACCCCATTATATTGGTGGTCAGTGTAGTGCACCCCATTATATTGGTGGTCAGTGTAGCACACCCCATTATATTGGTGGGCAGTGTAGCGCACCCCATTAAATTGGTGGGCAGTGTAGCGCACCCCGTTATATTGGTGTGCAGTGTAGTGCATCCTGTTAAATCGGAGGTCAGTGTAATGTACCCAGTTATATTGGAGGTCAGTGAAGCGCACCTCGTAATATTGGTGGTCCTCTATAGCTCCATTCAGGCACGGCCACCATGTCCGAGCATTCTGTGTGTGATTAGGAGCCCGGCACTGCGACCACCTCTATAGGAATGCGCTCTCCCCCGGTCTCGGTCACACTCTCAACAGCGGACGGAGCTCAGGCCACCTGTTCCCAGCCATATCACCACTAGCTTTTGCCTGATGCGGGCGTGGATACACAGAAAGTGGGCGGGACTCCCTGGTTTGTAAAGCACTTGTGGAATGTAGGCGGGGACTGAAGTTTGGAGCACAGCCGAGAGGCGGGCATTGAGCAGTGTGAGCGTGACTAATAACAGTAACCCTGCCTCATGGTGGGAGTGGTTAGTGTGTAGGTCCTCACAGTGGGCCGGGATGGGGCGTACCTATGTTGGATGTGGGCGTGTCTGTGGCGGCTGTGCGGACTGGAGTGGGGTTGCGGCGCCAGTCAGGCAGAGGAGGCGGTGTACGGCGGCTGGCTGCTGTATATTGTGTGTGTTGCTTTTCTTCTATTGGAACCGTTACGGGATCTCCGTGGGGCTAAGTGTGGCGTGTACGGGACCGAGGGCCTCGGAGGGATGCTGCAGCTCTGCTCTCAAGGTAATGCCGTGATTGCTGGCCCGGGGGGGGGAGTACAGACAGCTGGGGGCTGTGGAGTTTTGTTGGCCCTGTGAGAGTGTCCTGGGTGATCACATGAGGGTCCCATATTCTAGATGTGTCCATGTGGCTGCTGCTGGCAGCTAGAGTCTCCATCTCTTATCAATGGTATTGTAATGATCGATTACAGCTGTTGATCCCTTTCTGTAGAACTCATCATAGATGGACAGATGTTTCACTGACAATGGTGGCTGGTGAGACATCTGACCTTCCAGAGATCTACTGAGTGACCTACCTGCGAGGTAATGCAGGATTTAGCCTTCTGATCAGTCTTCTGTAGCTGTGATGGGTCAGGACCCTAATTTGGCCATGAGCATGCTTGTGATTGGTCAGGACCCTCAATTGGCTGTGGGCATGCTTGCGATGGGTCAGGACCCTCATTTGGCTGTGGGCATGCATGCGATAGGTCAGGACCCTCATTTGGCCGTGGCATGCTTGCGGTGGGTCAGGACCCTCATTTGGTCGTGGGCATGCTTGAGATGGGTCAGGACCCTCATTTGGGCATGCTTGCGATGGGACAGGACCCTCATTTGGGCATGCTTGCGATGGGACAGGACCCTCATTTGGGCATGCTTGCGATGGGACAGGACCCTCATTTGGGCATGCTTGCGATGGGACAGGACCCTCATTTGGGCATGCTTGCGATGGGACAGGACCCTCATTTGGGCATGCTTGCGATGGGACAGGACCCTCATTTGGGCATGCTTGCGATGGGACAGGACCCTCATTTGGGCATGCTTGTGATGGGTCAGGACCCTCATTTGGGCATGCTTGTGATGGGTCAGGATCCTCATATGGGCATGCTTGTGATGGGTCAGGATCCTCATTTGGGCATGGGCATGCTTGTGATGGGTCAGGACACTCATATGGGCATGCTTGTGATGGGTCAGGACCCTCATTTGGCCATGGGCATGCTTGTGATGGGTCAGGACCCTCATTTGGGTATGCTTGTGATGGGTCAGGACCCTCGTTTGGATGTTGATATGCTTGTGATGGGTCATGACCCTCATTTGGCCATGAACACGTTTGTGATGTGTCACCACACGGCAGTGTAGTAAATTTACAGGGTTATTCACAAAAGGGTGAAGAGTGTGGAGAAGGCAGGAGAAGTGAACAATCTAGGACAACATATAGATCATTTGGAAAAATTATCCAATACACCTCACTTTCCAGTTCAGCGATGTTGTCCTAGATTGTTTACTTCTCCTGCCTTCTCCAAACTCTTCACCCTTTTGTGAATAACCCTGTCAGTCTAGTCTGCCAATGGTTTTATTGGTTTCTAGGTTGGTAACTGTTTTTTTTTTTTATTTGGGTCATTGGATTAAAAAGTTTACAAACTTTGAGGGAATGATCATAACCTGTTGTAAGGAATAAGTTGGAAAACCTCTGTTTAATACCAAGCACTGGGCCCCTAGGGGAGTCCTATGGCCATGACAGCTGATGCTTCAGTTGGGTCGTGTATGGCAACCTGTTTTATTGATTGACCATCTATCTGCTGAAAAAGTGTCATTACTTGTCAAATGATTCTCGGGACATCTAGGACTTGTGGTCCTATAACCAATGAAGAGTACAAATAGCCCACGTCTAAATTATTGGCACATATGTTATATTGTACCTGTTCTACTAGGTTACAAGGTGGAGGCGATGTGTGTAGTTCAACAGATTGACACATTGAAATCTGAAATTGTTTGTTCTTTGCACCGTTGGGAAGTCCTACGTCCATTACAGCTGATGCTTTAGCTGAGTTGTATATGGCAACCTTGTCAAATAATCCTTGGGACATCTAGCACTTGTGGTTCCTTAACAAATGGAAAGTTTAAGTAACCCGTGTCCAAGCTTCCCAATTATTGTCACGTATGTGGTATTGTATGTGTTCCACTAGGTTGTAGATTGGAGGCGAGGTGTGTGGTTCAAGGGATTGATACATTGAAATCTGCAATGGATTATTTTTTGCTACCATGGGAAGTCCTGCAGCCATCACAGCTGATACTTCAATGGGGTTGTGTAAGGAAACCAGTTTCATGACACTGGGTAACATTCACAGACGTGCCTTCATTGAAAGATTAACTGAAAACCAATTTGTTAAAGTCTGTATGTACCCCAAGAGCAATGATTGGCCCTCTGTCTGCTGAAAAAGTGTCATCATGACTTGTCAAATAATTCTTGGGACCCCTAGGACTTGGGTTACTTGCACTCTCCATTCGTTATGGAACCACATGTCCAAACTTCCCAATTATTGGCACTTATGTGTTTCTGTTCCACTAGATTAAAAGGTGGAGACAAGGTGTGTGTGGTTCATGGGAATTACTCATTGAAATCTGCAATGGATTGCTTAGCCACATATGGATGTGTTTTTCATGTATTCCATCATTGTGTAGCAATGCGAGTCCTGCACAATTCAGAAGTTTGCCTTGTGAGCAGCACTGGTACCTGTCAGATCTGGCTATCAGCATGGGTTGGTGTAGCTGTCTGGAGTAATGGACTTGGCATTGGTGGGTGGTGTGAAGTAAGGGGCACAGTAAGTTATACAGTAATAGCTTCTTAGAGTGTATGTATAGCCCAAACGTCTAACTTTAAAATTTTGAATAGAGTAAAAAGAAAGTAAGAGGAGATCTATCCAAAGTATTGAAGTAAGAATGAAATCTCTCCAAAGCACAGACGGTTGTCCCCATACCAAGTATCCACATTAGATCTGTAAAAAATAAGTCAAGGCAACTGTATTTTTCTTGAAGACGTTTCACTAGACACCCGACCAGCTTTCTCAATTCTGAATTGTCCAGTTGACTTATTTTTTACAGATATACCATGACCTGGATGAATGACAATCTTCACAGACCAGTGTCCACATTGGAAAATGTACTCTCTTCCTGATTTTGGATTTCCCATTACTCTCTACTGTGGTCACCTGGACCCAAAGCAAAGGGGAATCTCCCCAGCAGGGACCCATACAGTCATAAAAACCCAAAGGAGCTCCCGACCCTTCCATATGCTATACAAAATGAAAAAAAAAACATTGGCTTTATATACACTTCCACAACTTAGCTGATACTAGTGATTTGCGGGAATTTACAACAGCCAATCACAGATCTTGTTTCTAGCCTTAAGGTGCCCATACACCTTACGACCATCGCAAGACTTTTGTCTTGCGATGGTCGTAAGCTTATTGAAAGCTTGTACGATCTGCCCACCTTGGACGGGCAGATCGTACTTGCGATCATCGATGCGAGCGGGGCGGGCTTCTGATGACCGCAATGCAGAACGGGCAGTGTGCGCGTGCGCACACCGGCCCGTTCCGCAGCTATCGGACGAGCAGGCTAGAAACCCGCCGACAATCGTACGACACGTACGTACGATTTTCGTACGACAGCCCCATCCTGCCCCGATGATCGCAAGATTAATTTAGCCGTAATTAACAAAAAGCACCTGGACGAAATGCGGTAATTGATTTGTCGTATTTTCGTTCGCGCATGCGCAGTGTAGATCGTGCGACTTTTGACGGACGGAAACGGCAGCAACCTTACGACAATCGTACGATCGAGCAAAGTTTTCCAACATGCTTGACCGTCAAAAGTCGTACGATTGTACAGTAATGTCGGTCGGGCACTCTATTCACACGTACGATTGTCGTTCGAAAAGTCGATCGCATACGATTATCGTCCGATAATCGTAAGGTGTATGGGCACCTTTAGACTGACCGTAGATGTAGACATGGGACAGCAGGAGAGCTGTGATTCTTACTATGGAGTAAAGGGAAGGGTTCTTCTTTTATCTTACAACAATGCAACAGTCTTGCAGTAATGAGCTATCGGCTAGATGGAGTGTATTGTAGCTAAGCTGTTGCCGTCTGCTAGTATATAAGTTGTCATCAGAGTTAAGTCTTGTAATATGTAGGGTGTCATCAGAGCAGTAGTAGACTATTCACTATTACAATACAGATCGAATAGTTCAAGGCTGTTGTGCGGGTTACTGATATGGTGTCAGGAGGATGTTTCTAAAGCCGGTTATACTTGATTATGTTTTCTTTGTTGAACCTGCGGGCTGAATGAAGAAAATATCACAGATTCCTCCATCAATGCTTACGAGTGTGGATGGAGGAATCCCCCGCTGTTTTGCATTGTATTCTGACAGCCACTGTATGAATACCCGAACTGAGCTTGCAGCTGATTAGCTGCTAGATCCGTTTGGGCGAGAATTTTCCAACCTGCTCCTTCAATCTGATTGAAGGTTACTGACAGGGGCGCCCTCTGAGTTACATTTTGTCAGTTCATCACTGTGTATAGCCTACCTAATTCTGTACAAGAGACCTGTAGAATGGATAATGTATTCTTAGGTGCTGTGGTATCTCTTCTACTAGGTCACTTGTCTGTAGGTCACGAGATTGCCATTGACTGCATAACAATTTCCGGGCATTTGGTGTGTAGATATATACCGTAGTTTTGGTAAATGCAAGATGTGTGGTTACCTGAATTTGACCTGTATTGACCCCTTGCTGTCACTGTACAGCAGCGTTGGAGTGTGAGAGGAAGAAGCAGCATCACAATCATCACAATCAGTTCATATGCTGACAAAAAGAATGCTGATAGGAGGGGAAGGCAGAGTGACAAAAAAGCATTGTGGGGAAAATCTCTGCATTGAAGGTAAACATTGCAGCAGTTGTTAGTTTCATTGTTATTTGGGTATTCATTGTTATCTTGGCTCTAGTAAGTGTGTGTGTGTGTGTGTGTGTGTGTGTGTTGAGTGTGTGTGTGTGTGTGTGTGTGTGTGTGTGTGTGTGTGTGTGTGTGTGTGTGTGTGTAATTGTGGTAAGGAGTAAAGACGGGCAGCTGCATTGGGGTAAATGTAGCATATTTTGTGTTGTATAAATGTTTACAATAAATTTGCAGCACTTTGTAAGTTGTAGGTATGTGGTCCTACTGGAAGTGGTAAATAAAGGCGCAGTGTTTGGTCGCACTCAGTCCTGTCCTGAGAACGGCCTGTATGGTGCATTATATATGTTGTGCTGGTATTTCATGTATTGCTCCAGGTCTTCTAGGCAAACATTGTGGGTTTCTCCTCAACTGTTTGCAGTCTATTGTATTGGTGAGATCCATGATTGAAGACATAGTGACAACCCTTCATGTTTGTGCTGCCAGTAATGCAATCCATATTTCTGAATGAGCATATTGTAATACTGCAACACTTTATTAAGACTTACTCTAAAAGGCCTCATTCACAAAGCTTAGAGTCGGCCCGTACAGATCCATGCGGCGTGCACGACTGTATCGGGCCCTTCCCGGGAGGGACAGGTGCTGCATGTGATTGTATGAAGCAGCCTGTTCTTCCCTATGGGAGGACGCGGCCGTACACCGCTGTACACTCACCCGAGCTGCACAGCTGTACTCTGATGCAGACAGGATGGGTTCTGTCTGCGCCCGGGCTCGGGCACCCGCTCGTGTCCTCCCATGGGTCTCATTCACACTGCCGTATAATACGCTGCGCATAGATGCATGCAGGGTTCTTTCCCATATGCAAATAAATGGCTCCATACATATAGCTGCATATGGAGCTGTATTTTTGCTCTGCGTAAAGATGCGCAAAAAAAATGGAACTGGGATGCGCCCGGGCTCAGAATTTCTGCGTATTTTACACGCGTAGAGTACATTAAAGTTTCTACTCAAAATTATGCATTCTGGGATTGCATACAGTTCACGCATATACACGTCTATACACATTTACAAATATGCGTACAATTTTTTGTGTTGCGTGCGAATGAGGCCTTAGGGAAGAAAAGGCTGCTGCGTACAGTCACATGCAGCACCTGTCCTTACCGGGAAGGGCCCGATACGGCCGTGCACACCACACGGATCTGTACGGGCCGACTCTAAGCTGTGTGAAAGAGGCCTAACATCAGCATGATCAAATCACACCAGTTTCAGAATAAAGTACCTGTTCCTTGCAGTAACTAAAGCGGGCTGTATACGTCCTAGTTTTTTTTTTTTTTGGTTCAAACCTCGAGGATGACCAAACAAAATTGATCGGTTCCCCTATTCATGCTAAACAGTGTGGATGGTGAAATCTCCCCTGCCGGCTATTGTATTCTAACAGCCAGTGCTCGCCTAGCTCTCAGTGATTGCGGCTGATCAGCTGCAGTCATCCGGCTCAACATTTTTGGCCCGGCTCATTTGACAAAAGCTGATAAAAAAATGTACTTTTGCCGAACCTACTGGTGCTGGAGGGGGCCACCCATGAACTGAATTTTGTCTGAGTCCTGCTGACTGGCACTAAAATTCGGACCTTAAAAGAAAAAAGCTGCTTTGCCTTCGCTGCCAGCCTTGGCAGCTTAGATCACATGGTCTGTGGGAACTAGTCCTTACCTTGTCTGTTTTTAGTCTGTCTGCATTGAAATGAAAGGCTGTACATAGATGAAAGCAAACAATACGAACAGTTAAAATTTGTTCACAATCATTTGATTTCATTTACATATATTCCCAAGAAAGTAAAGACGACATTTCCCTTTTTAAATTCCAGTTTTTAGGCACATTCATATAAAATGATAATCTACAAAGCACTTCTTAGTTCATTCTGTTAAATTTTTGTTGTATACTTATACAAACATGAAACATAAATATTTGTTTCAGTTGCATTGTTGGACTTGCACAGGTTGTACATAATCATACATTGATTCTCTTGCTCATCTTTTCAGTTGTTCTAGCAAACGTTTTACAAATATTGTCATTATTTCTCACATTATAGCATAAATACTCTATTACATTTGCAACGTCAAAACCTTGAGTGGCCTTTTACTATGTTTACTTTAGATTTGTTGTTCTATTTGTTATGTCTGTTAATATTTAAGGATCATTGTGGTGTTTGACTTATTTTTATCTTCTTTTCTGTGTTTCTCTATAAAGAGATTACACAGGAGACGCAGTATGTAATTTCCTTTAAACTGTTGCTGCAATATTTACTGCTAACCCCCCTCCATATAGCAGTGGTTAGTAAACTCATGAAGCAACAGCCTCTCTGTATGAAGGGAGCTTCACAGTCACTGTAATGCTTTTATTTCTCCCTAACTTTGGAAATTTCCCACCCTCTTGCTGTGTTTTTTGTCAGGTGGAAACCCCAGTGATAGACTCGGAGGGTTGTGTGTATGAGACTACAATGGCATCATAATCCTCTCTGCCTACAGAATTTCTGATAGTATTATGTATGTAGTCAGTGGAAATTCACATCACAACAATGTGATTTGCTTCCTCTCATCTATAAGGCACAATAAGTTTATATCCTTCAAGGTGTAACGGTGTGAGTTATAAGAAGGGCAGCAGAATAAACGTACAAAATAAAACATATAAATAATAATTAAAAATGCATTTGTCTAATTTGTTTCACCCCCAACTGAATCTCATCCATTAAAATCATTTGGTGAATGACTAGCTGGATGTATATAGAACATTATTATTTGTATTTTTTTTTTTTTTTTACGGGGCCATGTGACCATAATTTTTACATTTTATTGAACTCAATTGAAAATATTTTATCTTGGTGTATGTAACCGTCAATTGAGGCTATTATCAAAGTTGGATGGTACATGGGATCCTGATAGTCAAAGCTTCTCAGTCCCTGTTCATGCTTAAGGGCTTGTTCACACAAAGTCCGCATTCTGTCCGGACCAGATCCGTGCGCTCATGCACCCAAAATGTATCCCTATGTGTTTTATGGGCTACAGTTCTCATGAGCGCAGTCCGTTCCTGTCCAGACAGAAAAAAATACTGCATGTTACATTTTGTCCGGCCTGGAAATTCACGGACGCGTCAAACGCGCTGCACTGCAGCTAACATACTGACAGCCCCACTCCAACAAAAAAAAACGGATGTTTTAACTGGAACACATCAAAAACGCACTGCATGCATACCGCGTCTCCAGATCTGGACCAGAAAATCACGTGAACAGGCCCTTAGACGGTTCTGTTTGGAAACAGTATTTTCTCTGATATCATATGTTGTTGGCATAGTCCTTGTATCTGCTTCCTAG
This sequence comes from Nanorana parkeri, assembly GCF_000935625.1. Classification (NCBI taxonomy): domain Eukaryota; kingdom Metazoa; phylum Chordata; class Amphibia; order Anura; family Dicroglossidae; genus Nanorana; species Nanorana parkeri. The sequence goes on along the minus strand of NW_017306650.1, from coordinate 973,314 downwards.
TTTTTTTTCTTTTCTGGTGTCTTTTGCTATCGGAGCTCCAAATCCCAAAAAACTTTGCATGCAGTTTGTTGCCACGGTGCTTGTAATTGGCAAGCACCATTCTTGCTGGTCGGGACCAGGTGGATGAAAGTGTCCACATCCAGCATGGACAATCCTCCACATTCTTCCAAGGCCCTCTGCTGCTTTCTATGGTTCTTGAAATGGGCATCACTGGGGTTGTAGAGGTTTTTGCGGGTCCTTCCCAGGCGGATGAAAGTCTTCACGTCCAGCATGGACACTTCTGAATCCTCCAATTTCTTCCCAGGCCTTCTGCTGGTTCTTGTAATTGGCCTTGTTGGGGTTTTTGGAGGTACTAGTAGGCCCTTACCAGGCAGATGAAAGCCTCCACATCCAGCAAGGACCCTCCCGAATCCACCAATTTATTCACAAATGCACAACATTACCACGGTCAAATTCTTGTGTTGCATGTTTTCATGCGCTCCATTGAAGGCCATGGGACCAAAAAAGCGTTTTCCCACCAAAATAAAAAGCTCACTTTTTTTTTGTGTGCGACAAATGATGCTTAGGTGTGACCGAGCACTATCAAAAATAATGCAAATCTTCATTGTTGAGCATTGTCATGCTTTAGGAAATGCATGAAAAGTCGCTCAGGTGTGAATAGGGACTGAAGCAATGAAAAATGGCATCTGTTTTGTGCTAAAGCTGTGTGTGGGATCTAGTGGGTAGTTCAGTGGGCAGGCATAGTACTACCACCCCTAGGCTCCTGTATCCTACACAGTGTCCCTAAATGCTATGGGGACTAACAGTAAGCCCTCGTTCACACCTGAACGTTTTGTAGCGCGTTCTACGCTCGACGAACGCTCAAAAATATAAATCCCATTGTATTCAATGGTCTCGTTTCCACCTTGGCGTATTTCCGCCCGTCCCTAACGCACTACAAAACGGCCCACGCCTGAAATGGTACAGGTACTACTTTGGCCAGTTTTGTTGCGCGTTTCCATTGGGATACAGCCAAGTAGCCTTCGGAATCGCGTAACTTTTTTACCACGAATCGTGGTAAAAAAAAACACGCTGCGGTCGCGCATATGCAATACGCCTAGGTGTGAACAAGACCTAATATTAGGTTTTCTAATGTTTTCAACAACCATTATCCTCAGTAGCTGATGGAAGGTTGTTTTGGAGGTACCTCATAGACATCTGCCAGTCTGTGATTGGCGTGGTTTGCTGAGGGCTACTGATACTTATTCGACTCTTGCAAGGATGGGTCAATACCTCTTTGCTTGTTATATGTGCCAGTCGATAACAATTTGAATTCTTTTTGGCATTGTTTGGACTTTTATATACATATAATCTGAGATCACTGTGCGGCTTGTCTGGTTAGTCTATAGGTGGAAAAGAGAGACAAGGTAATTGAGGTGGAATGATAAACGTCTGAGCTGAAGATACCAGACAGCGTAAAAGCTATCTGTGAGCTGATGAAGCTGTCCCCTGTGGGTGTTTGAAGATTGTGTGTAATCTTTGTTAATAGTATGGCTACTGAAACATCTGCTGTGCCGTAGGTCATCATACTGTGGTGGATTTAACTTTGTCATGTATTCATAATGTCAGTTTATTAGGGACAGCGTTTTCCAAACTTATTTGTAAAATATAGATGAGCCCATGCCAAATAATATAAGGTGATGCTTCAAGGTATAGGGCACTGCATTTACCGTGTGTGTGTTCATTCTATTATAAGATGGCAAAATAATAATTAAAACACGTGTTCCGGAAAATGATTTTTCTGCTGATGTCCATTTACTGCAAAGAGGATTTAATTTTCTTAAGGATTACAGCTAGCATAAGTACTTGTAATGGTCTTGATATTTACTCTCTGAGCCAAGCTGGGCTCTACTGTTCTGCAGAGTACTGTCAGTCTAACATGGCGGACACTGTTACAGTAGGAGAGAGTGGACAAGTATGACTACCAGTGTGTTGCTGCTCCTTCATTGTCCAGTAATAGGTAGGGGCTGGACTATCGCAGGAGCCAGGTTCCCAGTGTGCCTTGAAAATTACAGTAGGCGCCTAACTTTTGAGGTTTTCTCTAGTTGTCAATGGCGCTGGCTCCTAAAGGAAAATACATTTTTCTGACTCCTGAATTGGACAGAGTAACTCCTGAATTCCACATTAAAGTGACTCTAAAATCAAGGGTTAAATCTTAAAAATGCATTCATTTATTAACAAAAATGTATCTTATTTGTGTATCACTCGGCTGTAGATCCTCAAATCTTCTCTGAATTTCTGAATTGGTGCTGACGCTGTCCTTCCTTCTGGAGGGTGGCTACTTTTGTTCCCTATGGTCCCTGTGTGTGTGTTGTAAAGTAGTCACCGCTAAAAGCTCGCTCCCATGATGGACTACAATTTCAATACAAATGAGCAAAGTAAACATTGTAGTCCATCAGGGAGCGAGCTTGGAGCGGTGGCTACTTGACAACACACACAGGGACCATGGGGAACAAAAGTAACCACCCTCCAGAAGGAAGCACAATGTCTGCACCAAAACAGATGATTTGAGCCGAGTGATGCACAAATAAGATACATTTATGTTAATATTTCGGTTAGTTGAATGCATTTTTAAAGGAGAACTATGGGGTTAGGGCTTTCCCCCATAGTTCTCCGAATGGTAACGGGAGGACACAAACTAACGTCCTCCCGTTACCCAAAGCTCAGCTGCAGCTCGCGTTATACTGTGACGCTGCAGCTGAAATGGATCCCGACAATTATGTCTGGATCCGCCCAGCTGCGTGACTGACAGCTGGCTCTGCTTATCTAGAGGCAGAGCCAGCTGTACCCGCCCCCCGTCCGTTCCGCCAGTCACCGCTGGAGCATTGGGGAGGGGGGAATCCAGTCCCTCCTCTGTCACGGATCTCTGCCGTGACAGGATCGAGAAGTGAGCGGACGCCGGTATGTGTTCGCTCACTTCCCGATCTACTGACCCGACCTGTGACAGTCTCATTGTCACAGGTCGGCTAGAACTATGAGGTGAGTGAAAAGCACTCGCCTCATAGTTCTCCTTTTAAAGTTTGGCTCCTGAGTCTGTATTCAGTAGGATGCAGAGCAGTGATGTAGTGTGACATGTAATAAGACAAAACTACTAGGGATGTCCCGATACCGATGCTAGCATTGCTTCGGTAATTGGTATCGGCAAGTACATGAGGGCCTGTACTTGTACTTGGACTTAAAAAAGTGGCATCGGGACATCCCTAAATACAACTATGACTTCTAACCTGGAATCTAGATGCTTGCTCTGGGTTTTCAACTTTACACTATTAAACCTCGTAAAATGTTTTTGCATTTCTATTGTTTTAGAATTCAAATCTGATTTATGACATTAGGTCGAAATATTTGGTTGCCATGGATGTGACTTTGATGACATCATTGATGTCAATCTCGGTTTTCCAGGATTATGTTCCACACCAGAGTGATCTAATCACGTCTTTTAAGCTGATCCTAAAAACAGTGTCATGTAAATAGTATCTATTGTAGTTCTTCACAGGCTAATTAATAAGGTTTCTGCCCCTGCTGGGGGCATTCTAGGGCCTGCAGAACAGGTGTTGCACAAATGAAGATGAAGTCAGAGCCGTCTCATTTCCTTTATTCAAGTTTCAGCCCGGGTTTGGGGGGGTTTTGTGCTTTGAGCAATTGACTGGCTTGTTTTATTACCCCTCGCTAATTTGATGGGAAAATGTGAGCTCTTTCATATGATCAGCGAAACGTCTTCAAGAAATATACAGCAAGTCCAGTTGCCTTGATTTTCTCCTTTACAGATATACCATGACCTGAATGAATGGGAACCTTCACAGACATGCTCCAAATTATGGATCTGAAATCCACAGCATGCATGGGCTGTAATCAGTGTAAAAGGAAAAAAAGAAAATCTGTATGGGTCTAAAGGTGTCCATGCAGCTGCTGATTATCGTGCAATAATCGCGGGTGATCCCGCGATCATAGATAATCGGCAGGCGATATGGGCAGCGTGCGACCTCTTCTACTGTAAGGTTGCACGACATTCGTCTTCCGAGCACACTTGAAAACGTGCCGAAAATCGTACGATTTTCGGCGGGTTAGTGGCGTGCTTAGGACTACGTTCACACTGGTGCGTTCTGGGAGACCTGCGGAACCTAGGTATTTTTGGGGCGTGAATGGCAGATGTCCCGTTCAGATGTGGCTGGTGTATCCATTCAAGTTAATGATCTTGTGACAGCGGCCACATCTGTCATCGGCATTCTGCATGTAATCGTACGTTGAACAATTATATGCAGCTTGGGATAGACGCAGGATAGTGACAACCATCTATCGTAAACGGCATGTAATTGTACCATGCATGATAACTCGTGTGCTGCTGCTGAGACATGCGGCTCCTGTCATTAACTTGAATAGGCACAGCAGCCGCATTTGAACAGGGATGTCTGGGATTCCTGCCGCAGGAATCCACATGTTCTTGCCGTAGAGGTCCCATATGTCACCTTGTAAATGGGGTCTAAAAGTGGCAAACTCTGGTCTTCCAGCTGTGCTAAAATTACAACTCCCATGATGCATCTGTCTCTGGGAGTCATGCCTGTGAGAATCTTCCAATGCCTCCATGAGATTTGTAGTTCAACAACATCTGGAGGGCTGGAGTTTGCCCACTCCTGCTTTATGATGCATGGCTGTGTTGGATTTCTTCTACTAATCAGTGTTATTGGGTTTGTTTGTTTTTTCTCCTGAGACAAACTGGTGATGTATTGCAGTGGGTGGGCACACGCACAATTTACCAGGACGTCGGATCTCTGGCTGTGTATTGGTTTGTCTTCCATTTGCCAGAAATGATGGCAGAAGTGTAAATTGGTTAGTTTGTCATAAATAAATCCTGCTTTTCAAATTGGATTGGAGATTTCCACATATTCACACTGGAGTTCTCTGCCTTGTAGCCATACATGTTTTTTTCTGTTCTTTCTGTAATAATAGCATTTTCATACATTCCCAGTTTTGTTTTTCCTTTGTGTCACAATCTCTGCACAATAGGAGTGGAGCAGATCCTTGTCATCATCTTTGTTCTTTTTCTCTTGGCTCTGCCAAGGTTCCTTGTACTGAATGCAGGATGATCAGCTTGGACCCTTGTGGTTTTTACGTTTTGTGTCTTCCTGTTAGTGAGCGTTATCGATTGTATTGCAATGCTCTGGAGGGTGTGGAATTTGGCAGCTGCTAAACATATTCAGGGCCTATCATTATGTCCCCTTGCTTCATAGTCCTAGTCCTTGCCCAGAAATGACCTAAATACAGAGGTCTTCAGGCTAATGCCGACCATACACTCGTGCTTTTGTTCAGTCTGCCCCTTGGCATTCTAGGGCCCCCATTTTGCTTACTTGTCAGTAATGCTGAGGGCCTGTTCCTGAGCACCCTTTGCGGTGTCATTGATCTTGCATACAGAAAGACCAATGTATCAGTGTCTTAATATGAAGAGACATCTCGCAGCCACAGGTGGCATTCGGACCTGCTTTGGATTATTGCTGATATGTTAAATCGGAAGTTGCGCAACACAGGCTTCAGGAAATCAACCCACCCACCCCACATGTGAGGAGATGTATGAAATCTGGCTGCAGTGAATTACATTAAACTCGGATAAGGTAAGTTTGTGTGGATTTTCTGATTCAAGGGCATTCTCATTGTTTTTCTAGATGGTACGAACTGCTCACTGATGACGGTGGAAGGGACGGCACAGCTGACTCGCTCTGGCTTTGGCTCTAGAGAAGCAGAGCCAGCTGTCAATATTGTCAGGATCTTTCCCAGCTGCAGCATAGCTCTGCTGTCAGCATATCGGGCCCGTTCACACCAGGTGCAGTGAGTTCCGGCCCGTTTCTGGCCAGAACGCACTGCCTCGCTTGAAGCATTTTGATCGCACCGGACTACAGGCATAATGTGCCTTGCGATCCCATGTGGCCAAGCACATTGCAGCCAGATGGCGTGGCTACGGTGCCATTCACTTCAATGGCCCGCCATGCCCCCTCCTGCCCCACAAAAAAGTAAGCCGGCCGCAGAGGTAGTGCATTCTGGCCAGAATTGGGCCGGAACGCACTGCATCTGGTATGAACGGGGCCATAGTGGGCATTAGCCCCGCTAGATGCTAGCTTTGGGTCGCAGTGAAAACAGAAAAATGGCCTGGTAATGAAGGGCTATATACAGGCTGGTGGTTAATTGTACGGTAGTATCAGAAGGAAGGTCATGACATATGCTCCTGACTTCCTCATTCTGCTTAATAGCTGATGCTGAGACTTCCAAAATGAGCATTGGCTGTTAAAGTGTATAAGTGGTTTTTGCTTTTGTTAACGCTTGGTCAATGATTAAGATTATAAGTTGCTTTTATTCATAGATGTAAATATGGCCTGGCATAAATGAGGCCTACAGTAGCTGCTGTCCATGTACCCATGTTCGCCTTTAAATCCCTGAGGGGTTCCTTGGTTCCCTTGCCCAGGCTTCTCAATAGGTCTTGACTCAAGATTGAGCCTTGCCCCCTCCTGGCGCTAAGCCCTGGCTCCTTACATTCAGTTATACGCCAAAGCATTAGTGAGCTGCAGAGATTCACTTTAAACAATCACATTTACCATATAAGCCCAGCAATGCTCCCTCCTTTATTGGTATTACATGATTATATAATTGCATAACTCTGATCTATTAAAAATGATTCTTTACGTTGGGTATTTTACCACCTCTATGCTAAATTGCCATGTACTGTCCAATCACACTGAGCCTTGTGCTACACCCTTGAATGTGGATGGTATGATTACATTTCATACAATTTCAATGGAATTTACAAGAACGTATGGGGTGTCGTGTCATAATTGCTTCCTTGATCATTATAACAAAAGCAATTGTATCTGTCACTGAAATTAAAAGATCTTACCCGTAGATGTGAACATGGAAACGTCTTATGCTAGTAGGTATCTCTATAGCCTGAAAATCAAGTTTTAAAAGGAAGGGATGGACAGGGTTGTTCCTAATCAGTGACAGGGTATATAATTCATTCAAGTATGTATGTATGTATGTATGTATGTATGTATGTATGTATAATTTACCATCAAACAATGCAAACACTCTGATTTGTGTAAGGGTGGAGATAACTCCATCCCCTCTTTCTCACTGATATTATACTGAAGATTGCCTTGCACAGTAATATTTTTATGGGTGATTTTGAGCTAATTTTTCCAACTCAAAGATTTGCCTAGGTCACTTGATATCTGCCTGCCAAGAGACTTGTGGCCCTTTAATGTCATTAAGTATGGCAGAATCTTACATTCAGTCATATAGACCTTTTCTGGGAGACCTGCAGTGAGTTAAAGGTCTCGTTCACACCTAGGCGTATTGCATATGCGCGTCTGTCGCGCGTTTTTTTACCGCGATTCGCGGTAAAAAAGTTGCGCGTTTCCGAAGGCTACTTGGCTGTATCCCAATGGAAACGCGCAACAAAACGGCCCAAAGTAGTACCTGTACCTTTTCAGGTGTGTAGCGCGTTAGGGACGGGCGGAAATACGCCAAGGTGGGAACGAGACCATTGAATACAATAGGATTTATATTTTTGAGCGTTTTGTAGAGCGTTCGTCGAGCGTAGAACGCGCTACAAAACGTTCAGGTGTGAACGAGGGCTAAGGGAATCTGGCTGTTTCAGGGCAAAGTGAAAAGTTCTCTTGAAAGCACACTCTCCCACGCTCAGACCTTCAATGTGATGGCAGACTGACCTCCATGTTTGCCCTCCTACACTGCTGACATGCCACCACTGCCCTCTTCTCTGCTGCTTCTTCGTTGGCTATGGATCATGTAACTCTGGCACATGCACATTGAAGTAAAGCTGGCCATATACTGTAAGATTTTGATGGACAAGAAAAATGCCTATTGTACTCTGATAGCCCGTGACTTTAATGACTGGCTGCAGTCACTGTTTGGCTGGCATTTTTCCACCTGGCTCCGTCAGCAAAAGTCTACTAAAAATTCAATTTGGTCAAGCTGGGTAGTGCTAGCAGGGCCACCAACAAATCGATTTTAATCAGATTTAGCAGGAAACAGGCAAAATTGGATTTGTGTGCTTTATATTTTCCCAGTGCTCGGCTCCTTTCTGGGCATGTTTCAGATGCTTCGAGTTGACCAAATGTACATTGCACTGAGAACACGCAGCAGGCAGAGTGTACAAAAATATTTGGTAGGAGACAGGAAGGGGTTTTTGCAGACGTGACAAACTATACATCCTAGCAACTTTTTTTTTTTTTTTTTTTTTTTTTTTTTTTTTTCGGAGTTTTTTTTTTGCCCCTTTGT
>NW_017306650.1:952846-964946 GCF_000935625.1 Nanorana parkeri | reverse complement strand
TTTTTTTTTTTTTTTTTTTTTTTTTTACTTTTTTCGGTAGACTTTTTAGTTCCGCTTTCAAGTAAACCTTTACATAGAGAAATCAGGTAACGCAAAACTGTTGTGGCCAGAAAATAGACCTACTCCTTCCTTTTTCAGGCCTGTGCTAGTGAGGTTTGAGCCCATAAGCTGGCCATACAATAGGATTCTTTCATTCAGCCTGTGGGCTGAACAAAAGAAATCTAACAGATTCCTCCATCCTGCCTGGCTTTTGCAGTCTGGCAGCTGGCACCTGCCGCTATCAGACAACCCAAACTGTTTTGCTGATTCATTGATGTTGGCTATACCCTACATGGCAAGTAATTAAAGTGGATATGTACCCATATCTTTAATAACAACAAACAGCACACCTTTAGAAATGTTTAGTATGTTTACTAAAGGCAGGTTACTAGCTCTCCCTTTACTTCCTAGAATTCTGGCACATGTGACCATGCACATCTCAGGGGAGGAAATGCCTTTCCCTGAGATCTCATGAGATTACAGATGAGATTTACCACCAATGCACTGCTGATGTAACCTTCCCAGGATGCAATTCTTGGGCACATTACATAATGTGTGCCAAAACTGGACTAGGAAGTAGAGAAACTCTTTTTGTAGATAAATGCATTGTAAATAACATGTTTGGTTAACTAATGTATGTAATATGATTTTAAATCGACATGCTGATGTGATTTTTATTGAAAGGGGTCAGGGTCCACTTTTATCCCTGATGATTTGTGACAGTTGTTGAGTCCATAATACTACCCATCCTGTTTAAACCCTGAGGAAGCGGGATGTCTTTAAACCCCCAAAACACGTTCTTTTGCTGTTGTTTCCGAACTAATTCCATTGTTTGGACTCTCATTCTGTCTTGTTTGGCTCTCTCATGCAGTGTGTATATAATTGAGTTGAGTCAGCAGGACCACCCACTGTTAACATTTTGGCTGATTCATGTCAATTGATTTAAGTTATAACAGTGTATGGCCAGCTTAACTCCAGTCTATGTGGCTATCTTTACCCATCTCTGCTCCCGTTGATGGCATTCTTTAGCTCTATGTATGTATGCATGGTGGTAATCGCTCTTTCTGCTGATCACAGGAGTGAGCACTGCTTTATTTTGCTGGATGTTCCTCAGATGCTGCACGGTATAATTTAGTTTAGAGTCTGGAATTGTGTTGAAATAGTTAGCCGTTAATTGAGATTGTTCTCTGTGTTATGGCTTTAGATCCCACGTGCACATTAATGTGATTTTAATATTGCTAGGTCTGCACAATAAATACAAGGTTAATTGGTTGTAAAGCCATGAAACAATCTAGGGGACCATATACACAGAATACATTGCTCTCTGTGGTCAAACAAGCTGCATTCAATTGAACATTTCCTTTGGCTGGCTGATTAGCTAAGATTGACAGCTACTGAAAGGTACCTATGATGGATATATGCACACCTTAGGCTAGGTTCACACCTGGGTGACTCCTGACCGCGTGGCAATCGTGCACAAAACCGCGCGGATTGCCAGGCAGTCACAGAGATATACTATGTATACCCAACATTAGGGTGCGTGGGCAAAATTACTGTACAATACTGCACATCTGTTAAAACATGTGCACTAACTGTAGTAGAGAAAATTGTGGTTAGAATTTGGTTATGCTGTTTATAGGAGTGTTTGCCTTTAGAAAAGCAGCTGAACAAAATGTAAAAAACTTTTTTTTGGCCAGTTAAGACAATTTCCCACTCGGGTAATTGACACTCATGTGCCAGTTAAGTTTTAAAATCTAGAACAAAATCCAATATATAATAAAAAACGATTTTTAAAGGGATTTTATTGTTTTGCTCTATGGAAAATTACAGTTAAAATATATATTAAAATTGAGGCCCGAGGGCCTGCTGCAGCTTTTGGTGGTTTGTGGGGGGCATTTCCTTTACACTGACTTCCTGTTCCGAAAAGCTGCATCATGCTGTGTCTTTTGACTTGTTTCCTTTTATTTAACCAACACAAGACTATTTCTAGAACTTCAAAAGTTACAAGACCTTTTTATTTCAGTTAATGTCTAATTACCGTTTGAGTTCTGTGAAAGCAAAGGAGCTTTATGGAGATTTATGTGAAGTGTGTGTGCGGCGACCTTTTGATAGGGGATTGTGTAAAATGACCGGTAGCATTTGTATGATATAGAAGAAACTTGTTTTAAAACATTAGACCCCCCTATGTAACATGATATTAAGACGTTTGTAAAGTTAAAGCTTGAAATGCACATCAGTTCATACAGTCATTAGGCCAGGGCTTGACAAATCCCAGGTCGCCAATGCGACTAGAAATTGTGTCCTGGCGTCTGGGCTTTTGTCAACCCATTTACTGTATCTCTGCCGCTTTAAGATCCGATGTTGTTGCTTCTGTGGGTCCTCCCTGCTAGTCCCTGCGCACATTGCTGAAGAAAAGCAGGGAGGTGAGCAGAAGGTAATGCTCACTTTCCTCTACTGAAAGAGCACCCCCTTCTCCTCCCTGCTGCACTCAGACTGCCAACGGTCTCTTCTCACAGGCTGTAATCAGCTACAGCAGTCCGCTGACGGTCTATATTCCCTCATACCGCCCCGTCATGCCTATGGTGCCCCCTCTTAGGAGGTGGACCTGAAGGAAAACTTTCTCCTTCAGGGCCCTCCTCTGCTGATTGACAGCAGGCAGTGGGCGGGTGCAATAACCAGCCTGCTATTGGCTACTACAATTTAAAATAGCCAATAGCAGACTGGCTATTCCTCCCAGCCACTGCCTGCTCTGTTTACATTCAACTGCCTCAGCAGGCAGCTGCCATTCCCCAGCTAGAGCTGTTGAAGTGGAAAGGTTACACTAGGGGTCTAATAGACCCCTAATGTCGCCTTAAAGAGAACCTGTCACCTCCAATGAATAAACAAAACCAAAAAAAGTTGAATAATATTTAAAAAAAAAAAACCTCACTACCCAACTGAATCTTTGGATGGAGCTGTGGTTGTCATGCAGTCTGCTCTTCTGATTGGGACTACAAATAAGTCTTCCTCTAGTCATTTACATGACACAGGGAAGGGATAATTTGTGGTTTATAGATGATGGGTTGGAAGGCAGATTTAAAAAAAAAATGTTAATTTTAGTTCAGGTCACAGGAAGTTGCAAGAACGCTTTTTGGCAATTTGTGGATGAACAAATATTTACTCTACTTGCTAATATTTCCTTAGCCTAAAAAAAAAAAGAAATGAATGCTGGTGCATTGCATTTCCATTCATTCTGAATGGCACCCCAACGCACCTCCCAGCAGGTGTGTGTTGAGCTGCAACACACGGTACTTCTATAGTGTGTGTTGTGGTGCTGTGCGCCATTTTTTTTTCACAGCATCCCATGCTTTTGCAGTACTGTGCATTGCGGCTCAACTCCCCAGGAGGTGTGTTGGGGTGTCATTTAGAATGTGTTGCGTTGTATGATAGCTTGTGCTAAATGCATTTATAACGTGCCTTTAGTGCAATACAATTATGCAAGTGAGCTCTTGATAAGTGGCTAAATATAAGTGTGAAATACCTATATAGATGTCTTAACCTGCTAGTCAGCACAGCCAGTTTGGTGACCTTGCTTTTGACTACTGCCTTTTTAGTAATCTAGCTTGGTCACCTCTCTGCCCCAGCCTGTGAATGGACAGTCAGGTTGATAACAGCCTCTCTCTCCTCTTTTGCTAGTGTGTCCTTGTTGGCAGATATGTTCACAGCAGAATCTGATCAGATCCTTGGCCAATTTCAGAGGACTGACCTTGTCTGTCTTCCTATCGGGGGATTTCAAGTGGGCTGATATTAACTATTTTAACTAGGGCACTTAGCTGCCTTTACATTGTCTCTATCTCCCTAGAATTCAAGATAAACTTTTTGGTTTTCTATAGAATAAAGGGGGTTAGAATCCTTAAGTTTGTTTTCTGGCTGTTGATTGAAGAGATTTCCCTTCAGCAGGGGTGGAACGATGCATATGCAATTTAGGAACCACTCTGACAGATTCAGGAGCGAGCAGGGTTTTTTTAGGAGTCGGCTCCAATGACAACAGCTAGGGAAAACCTTAAAAGTTAGTAGTAAGCTGTCGTTTTTATGGTGCATTGACTGCCTGGGATTTGTTCAGCTCTGCCTCAAACTACAAATAAATTGAGCTTTAGACTTTAAGAGTGGTGAGAGGTTAAAACCTATGTCAGGTTTTTGTCATCCAAAATGTTACGTTGTCGGCGAAACAGGAATAGATGGAAAATCTTCCAATGTGCCCAATTGCTTCAGTGACGAATGTCTGAGGGGATTTCCTCCAATTTGGAGATATTTCCTCTCACTCCCTGTTGTGTCTACAGGTCAGGAAGTAAAGGGAAATCTCTCCGAAATAAGACACAGATGGGGCAAATTAACCTGACAGGTTTGAACCATTCTATACTTTACCCAGAATGCATAAATTAAGTTTTGGATTTAGATACTTAAACTTCCTGTGCCAGTGACAACATGAGAAGATGAAATAATATAATGCGTTATGTTCATTTTTGTTTCAGGTTTGGATGTGTGGCTAATGGGCATTAAGTGGCACTGAATGCTTGCTGCGGAGCTCTCGGAAGCACGCTGGGATGTTGCGTCAGAACGGCGGAGGTAACAGGCGTGCTTTTGGATTTTCACGGTTTAATACCTCAAATTTGTTTACCATCTCAAACTCTTCAAACTGGGGAATGGGGCGAAGCACCAAAAGCAATTCGCTGAGTAGCATCAGTACCAACTCGGATGGCTATGACAGTTCTGTGGTGGATCCAGAGTATATCATGCAACTGGTAAATGATGTCCGGAGGTTTGCCGATGTCCTTCTGTATCTCAAAGAAGCCTTTGTGTCTCCAGGTGAGTCCTGAACTGAACAATTCTTCCTTATAAGGTGTTTACCGTGGTAAGAATAGTTTCATTGTGCTGGAACCTTTGTTTGTATTGTTGCTTGTGTACATTCTTTTATTTGTTACCTTTTTAGAGCAAGTTCAAAGACACGCAACTTACAAAATGTTGACTAAAGCAGAACTATACAAATAATTACTTTTGGAGCAAGGCAGCTCCATGACACAAAAGGGCCACTGGGGGATGATACGGACTGGACACACGAGAACAATGGAGAAATCGAGCAACAAGCCTATTTCTGTATAAGATGCAAGCCAACATGTTTTGAGGGCTTTAGAATGCCTTCTTCATCAGGGCTAAAAAGATACAAATTCTTAAAAACAAATGCGAATATGATAGTTAAAAATGGAAATTCAAATTGATATTGTGACAGAAATGTAGTTCATTGAAGTTTCGCTGTCTTTGTCCATAATATAGATGTTCCCTCACTTCCTGTCCGGTGAAGTTGTCATCAACATCACAGCAAGGCTTTATTCAGACAAGCGAATGAGGGTGGACATTTTTATGCTTTCAGAGGCAGGCAGCTAAATGCACGCAAACGCTGTGCTATGACTGCATACAAATTGGCTGATTAGCTGCGGTCAAAAATGATGCCCCAATGCATTCCTTGGTTGCACGTGGTCTATGTACAGGGTAGGCCAGAGGCTCTATGCACATTTAATTGTAAAAGAGCAGTGCTCTGTTCAGAGGCAGCTAAATGCAACAGCACTCTATGCTATAGCCACATGCAAAGTAGCTGGTTAGCTGCGGCCACAAATGGTGTCCCAATGCAGTCTCTGGTTGCACACTCACAGGTTCGGTCAGAGGCTCTTTTTACATGCAACCTGTAAAAGAGCAGTGCTGTCTTCCGAGGCTGGCTAATTAGCTGCAGCCAGTTTGTGTGTGGCCAAAAGTGCCACCCCAACGTGGTCCTTGGACGCATGTGGTCCTGGGGCACATACTGTGTACATCCGGGGTCGGTCAAAGACTCTATTCATATGTCACTTGTAATAGAGCAGTGCTCTCTTCAGAGGTGGCCAAACACACTCAGTACTCCTATGCTATGGCTGCATACAAACTGGCTGATTAGCTGTTTCAAAAAATGCTGTTCCAACATGGTCCTTGGTCGCACACTGTCCACACCTAGGGTTGGTCACAGGCTCTATTCACATGTAATAGAGGAGTGTCTGCAATTTGTACAAAGAACAAATCTGACAACTGCTGCTGGTCACACACACGGTCTGCAATGTAGCATATAGCTCTGCAGGCAAGAATTGAGTGATTCACCCAAGTGAATGTGCCCTAAGTGAGGGGAGATCTTTCGAACAGAGCCCCAGATAACCGTAAAAAACAGATACGGGTTCTAACCCTTCCCCACTCTAGCCAAAACGTAAGTTTTGGATGGACCCAGTGACAGGCAAGTGCAATAAATAACGACTGGGCAAGAGATAGAATACTGCTTGGTTCCATTAATAGAATATATTTAACAAGAGAATGCAACTTCCGTTGTTACACAGCATTACAAATTTACCACGCTGTACGTACTTACTGGTGTATTTCATTTTAAAACGCTATAAATACTGGTCATTTAGTAGAGTGTTTGTGTCAGTGCGGGGCTGCTTTGTCTTTGATGTTCAAGTAAAACGTTTTGGTGTGAAACGATTAGTACTTCAGACCCATACTCCAGCCCTTAGCTTTTTGTAATGGAAATGGCTACGCCTGAAGAGAATGTCTTTTCTCTTCTCTTTTTCGCCTTGGACATGGTAAATGAGGGGCCTTTATACCCGTGACTGCTCTGAGAAAAAACCTTTTCCGTATTGATTTTAAAAATGTGTGTATGTGTTGTTGCTCGCTGAATTTTACACCGTGTTCTCTGAATACAGGATGCACATATTTCTGTCACATGTAAAATAAAGTACGCAATCTTGTTTGGTAACTTCATTAAGGATCTACATTCTTCAAGCACTTGGCAGGCATACACTAGAGTTTAATGGAATATATTAAAATAATGATCCCCATACCTTGTTAGTCATAGTTTGCTTTTTAGTAGGATTGCATCTGTCTTGTGATTAGTTATTTTGTCATGCATGTAGAGATAAATTACACTTAATCATTTTACATAGACTTATTTAAAGGTTACCTATTAAATGTAGACAAAGGAAGTGCAGTCTACCTGTCCAATCATAAGTTTTCATCCAGGCATTGTCTTATTGCAGCCTTCCCCAACCAGGGTGCCTCCTGGCCTCCACAGGGGTGCCTCTAAATTTTGTGATGGTAGGACTCTTGATGTAAAGAGGACTGTTGTAAAAGGGGAGCCTTGTTATATGAAGGGGGGATTCTGATGTGAAGGAGGGCTCCTGGTATGAAGGGGGAACCACAATGTTTTTTGCATGGGCTGTCCTCTTAAAATCCAATAAATTTTTAGACTGGGGTGCCTCCAAGATTACATATTTAAAAAGAAAATCTCAGTACTAAGTAGTAGTCTCTCACAGGCTCCAATAGGGCCAAAATTCGAGCTGTTAGAAGATTGTTGGCCAAACAGTAACGCAATCCAATCTGACGGAGTCACTTTTTGGGTAGTCAGACAGCTGTGGGTGCTGGCAGTTGGCTGAACAGAGTAGATGGAAGAGAGGTTTCCCCCAACCACATTAATAGCGTGGATGGGAGAATCAAGTGAAGTCAGTCTTCACATGTATGGCTAGCCGTTACCAGATTCATACATTCTCTCCACTCTTGTTCACTCCTGAAGCATAAATGAAGTGATGCACAGAAAAAAGATGCAGTTGCACCTGAAAGCCATGTCAGAATCTCTATAATCTCTAAATCTAATTCCATTTTGCTTAATAAAACTCATATTAAAGTATTTCTAAACCCAAGAACAAAATGTTATGTATTGTAGCTTACCAGTCCTAAGATATGGTATCTGCATTATTTTTCTTTCCACCTGGTGATCCTGCCAGTAACACACTTCCTGTTCCTATCAACAACCATTACATACCATACTGTATCTATGGAGGAGCAGTGTTGTCACCCTAGGCTGCTCTCTTGATTTCACCTTCACCTCTCCTCATCTCTATTACACAGAAGGATGTTTTGTAGTACACAAAAGATAGCCGAGAAAGCCGATCTCATTATTTCAGGTCACAGCCAATGAAGTTACAAGCCCACTGAATTTCTTGCAGGTTCAACAGGTATTTTTCTGTCATTGAAGAAAATGTACCTAGGCTGAACAAAATACAACTTGTTTAGCCACAACATCTAAAGACTGGTAAACTGCAGTATGGTACATATTTGTTCTTTGATTTACATAGCCATAAAAGCAGAACTCTGGGCCAGTGAAATCTTGACTCCTTGCAGGGTTAAGGGTCCTCCAAGGGTTAAGATTTGATTTGCCCGGAGTTCTGCTTTAAGATAAATGGAGTGAACCTGATTTAATCACTTTTGCGTACTGGTTGTATTCCAAAGACAATGAAGACGTGGCTTATGTTGTGCTCAGCCTGTTAGAGCTATGTCTTTTTAAACATATGTTTTTGTTATTTGTATAGAAACCTGACATGTGCAAAGCTGAAGGCATTCGGAGTATTTGTGGCCAACTGTCAGCACTATGTCACAGAGAGGCATATCTGCAAAAATCTTAAACTTTTCTCACCTGTGTCTTGGTTTTTGTGCTTCTGTACATTGATTATTTTTTAATTCATTTCTTTCATTAAAGGGTTTCTAAAACCCTCCGTTTTTTGCATATATCTACTGCTAGCAAGCAGTAGATATATGCAAAAAGTTTTTAAAAAACCCCAAAAAACGCTTTAACAGCGGTTTAAACTTACCCCGTCTTTGCCGCGCGCTTCTGGTCGAGAACCTGAAACTGCTCGGGCGGCCGCAAAGCATCTTGGGGCGGGTGCATGCGCAGTTCGGATTTTCGTCCGGGAGACGAGGAGAGACGCAAGGTAAGTCTATGGACGCGTGCACCCGCATGCAGACACCGTGGGGCAGGAAGTACCAGCAAGGGCAGAGGAGTCAGCGCTGGAGAGAAGGCTGAAAAGGACAGGAAAGAAGAGGAAGATCGAAGGTAAGTGCTTTAATTAACATTGTGGGGAGAGGGGAAAAAAATATCCTTTTAATGTCACTTTAACTTTTATTGTTGAAATTGAAAAGCTACAGTATAACCAGACCAGATATATTACTCTTTGTAACAATTGAAAACATCTCATCTGTGTTCTATTTCAGCTGCTTCCACAATATACGGGAAACATAAAAACAGTGCGCCTCTCTAGTGTAGAAGTCTTTATTAAGTGATGATATTAAAAGCAAGAAATTGTACTCCCAAACAGCCGGTGTTAAGTAAGCCTGCAGTGGCAGAGATGCATCTGCTCTGTGAGAACATTAGAAGACAATCACATCAAAAGCATGCGGTGTGGAGCGAACATCCTACTACTGGCATGGCAGACTTGGTTAATGCGTTTCTGGGGCAATACTCCCTTCGTCAGAACCTAGCAGTACTCTCCAACAGGTTCCCATAAGTCTTAAAGTGTCCAATCAGAAGATGACTTGAGTATGACACACTAAGTAGTGGGCCAATGGGCTTTGTACCAATCAAATCTGCTTCCACAGTATATAAATGAAGCTCCAAGTCTACGTAAAGAGAACCTGTCACTAAATAAAAATGGAAGCACAGAAAAATAACAATTTTTATTCACTTGCAATGTGCATTTGAACTTGCTAGAAAAATAGACTACTCCAGGAGAGTCTATTCCCTAGTACAGCTATCTTCTTCCTTTCTTGTTATAGATCCTCTACTCTAGGTGGAGCATCTAACTGTGCTGGCCCATCTCCCCCACCTCTCTACTCCCCTTCATAATTTTTTATGTGACTCTTGTGAGAAGAGGAATACTATAGAGCTGGGGTTGCAAACTTTGGCCCTCCATTGTCGTGAAAATGCAAATCCAATTAGGCAATGCAAGACTCTGGCAGCCACAGACATGACTTCCAGAGACGCTTGATAGGATTTGTAGTTTCACCACAGCTGGAGGGCCCCATAGTTTGGCTACCCTTGCTACAGAGTGTCATTCGAGTGTCATTGTTACAGCGTCATTGTTACAGCTTTGAGTCTGCTGGGGCTGCTGACATCTCATCCAGTATGGTGGAACGCAGAAACACTCTCTGGGCTTTTGGATGTCTACATAAGTGACCTATTACAGGGGGAAATGTGTATTAAAAAAAAATGCAAAATTGTATCTAATCTCATGAAAATATTTTAGTTGAAATAAGTGGTTTGACGACAGGGTCTCTTTTAAGTACTCAGCTTTTCACCCGTTTTTGCATGATGTATTCTTGACGCAGAAATTAATCATTGGGGTTGGTGGTTGGTTTTTCTTAATACCATGGTGTAGGAGTAGCATCTGCTCCCAATGGAAGTGGTGTGAATGGTCTCCAGAAAATAATCACCTCACTCATAGACCCCAAATGTAAAGTGTTTCGGTGCTCATTCACTAAAGGCCCCCATAGACATAACATGACAAATGGCTGTTTTTCAGATGGATTGGGTGATATGATTTGCGTCTGTGAGTTAAGTAGACGTCACTTTCAGGTTAAATGCTGATTGTACAGGTCACCAAAATGTGCCCATTGATAAGCTGGCACTGACAACATCTACCTTCTCTGCCCTCTTTGCATAGCTTTAACATGACTGCTCACACAAGCCAAACCTTCTGGTTTATAGCTGGGTGTCTGAGACGTGTGTCAAAGTTTGTCAGATAGGCTCTACTTATGACCATCTTTTCTCTTTCTAATTTTCCAGATGTGGAGCAGTGATTGCCATACGTGTATGTTCTAATGGTGGTGTTTTTCATGCAAAACTGACACCGTTACGGTTTTGCTGGTTGCTGGCATATTTTCTTGTCTTGTAAAGTCTCTAGTGGTGGTAAATTTCCAGTCCTGTCATCCTGCTATGATTAATACAAATCAAGATAACTGTGTTCTACTTCCTGGATTCTTCTTAATACAGAGGTGGACAAATTAAAGTGACATTAAACTCGGGAGTTAAAATAAAATGCATTCAAGTACCCTATTAATAAAACTGCGCCTTATTTGTGTATCACTCGGTTGTAGAACCTCAAATCAACTGTGAATTGGTGCTGACACTGTCCTTCCTTTTTGAGTGTGGTTACTTTTTTTTGCCCATGGTCCCTATATGTGTTGTAAAGTAGCCAACGCTCCAAGTTCGCTAAACCAAGGATGGGCTATAATCTAAATACAAATTAGTAAAATAAACCTGAGATCATAGTCCATCATGGGAGTGAGCTTGGAGAGTTGGCTACGTTCTAAAACTCACAGGGAACATGTAGCCACCCTCCAGAAGGAAGGACAGTGTCGGCACCAATTCAGAGATGATTTTAGGATCTTCAGCCGAGTGATACACAAATAAGATACATTTTTGTTAATACTTTGGGTACTTGAATGTATAACTCCTGAGTTTAGTGTTACTTTAAAGGAGAACTATGAGGTGAGTGCTTTTCACTCACCTCATAGTTCTAGCCATCCTGTGACAATGAGACTGTCACAGGTCGGCTCAGTAGATCGGGAGGTGAGCGAACACATAACAGGCGTTTGCTCATTTCTCAATCCTGTCACGGCTTTCTGTCGTGACAGGGGAGGGGCTGGATTCCCCCCTCCCCGCTCTGATCATCCAGCACTGACTGGCGGAACGGACGGGAGAGGGGGGTGAGTACAGCTGGCTCTGCCTCTAGATAGGCAGAGCCAGCTGTCACTCACGCAGCTGGGCAGATCCAGACATAATTGTCGGGATCTGCTTCAACTGCGGCGTCACAGTATACCGCGAGCTATATCTCGCGGTATACTGATCTTAGGGTGACGGTAGGACGCTAATTTGTGTCCTCCCGTTACCCTAAGGAGAACTATGGGGAAAAGCCCTAACCCCATAGTTCTCCTCCTTTTTTAATATAGAAGTCATGAGCCAGTTTGTCCAATCCAGGAGGCAGCAGGATTGAGGACAATTGGAGAAAACCTCAATAGTAGCCAGCTGTAATTTTTAAGGAACATTGCTTACCTGCCTCTTGGCTGATTTATTAAAAAAATAAAGGAACATAGAACTCAATCTGCAAGAAGTTGCACCATCATTATGGAATTGTAGGATGAGGAAATGACAAACTCTAAGGATAAATGTCCCAAATAG
>NW_017306650.1:936741-952760 GCF_000935625.1 Nanorana parkeri | reverse complement strand
TATATATATATATATATATATATATATAGCAGATGATACCTGAACATTTTATTTCACTAAATATGTTTGGTATGACATGTTTTGTTCACTGTATACAGTAGGTGTGTGTATAGTCATACTTTTAATTTTTTTGTTACTGGTTTTTGTTTTCTTTTTTTTTTTAAATGCAGTATGCTTTGCATATCTTCTTTAAGCCCTGGAGGCCTCATACTTATAATACATGGTCATATTGTACTGATAAATAGTGTTTGTTTTCTGAACAATGCTGGTGGACTAGTTATCCTTTTTAGATTTGATTTTTTTATTTTTAAAGGAGCAAAACTTGACATATAATGGTATGTAATTATAAGTATAACCACCAGCTGACCCCTCCCAAAGGTTATCTGCATGCTCGTTCTTTTGTGTGCAATCTACTAGAGAGCATGTAACAAGAGGACGGGACTGGACCAACCTGTTCTTTTGCCCTTGACCGGTAAACTAGAGGTATGTTGCAGGAGCTCAGCTGAGGCTCATTGTACTTTTGGAATCATACCTTGGTATGTTTGTTTAGTGGTTTAGTGATCCAAGAATTTATATTAGAATCATACCTGTGGACATAGCCCTGCCCCTTGCATAGTTATGAGTTTTAAGATGGATGAACAATACATACATGGTTACTGTAATTTGTGATTTTAAAAACATGCCTGGTCCTTTTAGTAGTTATACAAAGGAGTAAGGTTCTATGGCCTTTCCTGCTTTATGTAACATAAGGATTCCCCCTTGGTGATGCAAGTTAGTGGAGCTTCAGCCAAGCATTTAAAAAATTTTTTTTTTTAGTTTAAGATAAAGTGAGCAAAGGTTATAAATGTCGTTTTTCATTGTTGTCTGTGTCTTTTGGGCAAACACCTGGTGACAGTAAGGGAAAGTCACCCCAAAGCTGTCACCATGGCAGGAAGTGATACTGAATCTCCCCATTGGGACACAGCAGCACCTAGCAGTGGTCCTAACCCTCCTATAAGTTGACCATACACAACTCCAATTTTGGCCAGTCCCTGCTGAATCGGCCACAATTCGAGCCATGCAGGGCCCAGTCGGCATTAACCACCTTGACAAGAGTCCATTGGAAAAGAGAGTAGCTGGGCACAACATTTTTGGCTGAACAGTGACCATCTATTCAGATGGAGAGTCCTCCATCCACACTGTTTAGTCAGCATGGAGGAATACATTAATTTATCTTGTTCAGCCTGCAGATCTTAGTGAGTGAAATCTAAACCTGTATGGCTAGACTTAAGCTGGCCATACGCTCTGTAATACATTTTGTTCAGCCTCACAGGTTGAACAAAGAAAATATTAGATTCTTCCATCAGCATTTACGCGCATTGATGGAGGAAACTTCCACTGTCTTCATTGTATTATGTCAGAATATCCGAACAGAGCCGGCAGCTCATTGGTTGCCTGGTCTGTTCATTCAAAGATTTTCCGACCAGCTCCATCAATTAGCTGATCAAGGGATGCAGGCTCAATGGGTGATGATAGTGGCACCCACTGTGTGAATTTTGGCCGGTTCATCAAGAACTGCCCTAAATTCCCACAGTGTATGCCCACCTTTTATCCAAACAAACAAAAAAAAACTAAGTTAAAACAAATTATTTTCGTTAAAATATTATGTTATTACTTTTTGCCATTTTACAATGTCTGCAGAAGTTGTTGAAAAGTAGTCAAATATTTTGGTAGACTTGAGGAAGCCGTATAAAGTAAATGCTAAATAGCTTCTGTACACAGTTCAGTATCTGAATCTGACTAATTGTGCTATACAAGTACGTAAGCCAAGTTAGTGTTTTTGCATGTTAACTGCAGCATGTAGGATGCTAATAGAATGCATTTCAAATTCTTTTCATGTAAATCTTTAATTTTCTACGGATTGAAAGGCTTTAGTGTCCAAACTTAGGGATTTAGAAGGAATGTATGGTAAATAAAGTTGACATGAACCACAGCAAAATATGGCACATCAAAGAGCGGTTGTTTAGCACAGCAAAACAAGTTAACCAGTTTTACGGTTTATGTGAATGAGGCAGGTACAGCAAATAGTAGCCAAGCTATTACACATCTATTAGCTATTTCTATTCTATAACTGTGACCTTCTCACTGTAAAAAAAAAAACGCCTAAGAAAATGTAATAATATGGATTATTTTTAGACTAAAAGGGTAAATGCCATTCGGCTTCTGTTTAGAGTAGCACTCCTAGAATTTCAGCTTGCAATGTCAGCGATATTCTGGCTATGGGTTAGTTGTAATACTTGTGTATTAGA
Organism: Nanorana parkeri; assembly: GCF_000935625.1. Classification (NCBI taxonomy): domain Eukaryota; kingdom Metazoa; phylum Chordata; class Amphibia; order Anura; family Dicroglossidae; genus Nanorana; species Nanorana parkeri. The sequence continues at coordinate 950,472 of NW_017306650.1, read as the reverse complement.
CCTTCACTGACTTAGGGCCCATTCACACCACATCCAGATCATCTCCAGACCAGATTGTTTCCGGACCCAAAATGCACCCTAATGTATCCCTATGCCATTACTGGCCTCTTTTCACACCAGCGCAGTCCATTCTAGACCAGAAAAATACTGCATGTCTCATTTTGTTTGATCTGGAATGCATAGAACGCACAGGAACGCACCTGAAAGTCCAAAAAATAAAGCTCCAGAATGCAGCAAAAACATGATGTACTGCATGCCAGATCTGTTACGGAAAATGGTGTGAACCCAGCCTTAAACTTGCCATAAATTGTTTGAATTTCGGCCAGTTCTTGATGAATCAGCTGATGTTGGTTCAGTGGGTGGCCATGTAGACACCCTTCCGTCCGGAATCCTTCGATCACCCTAAGCTCAGTATACCGTGAGCTACAGCTCACGTTATACTGAGACGCCGCAGCCGGGTCGGATTCCGACATTACTGTCGAGATCCAACCAGCTGCGTGATGGGCAGAGCCACTTGTCAATCTAAAGGCAGAGCCAGCTTTACCCGCCCCCCTCCCCGTCTGTTCCGCCAGTCAGCGCTGGATGATAGGGGAGGGGGGAATCCCTGCAGGGAGCCGTGAGTGACTGTTACGGCTCTCTGCAGGGACAGGATCGAGAAGTAAACAAGCGACGGTATGTGTTCGCTCACTTCCCGATCTATTGAGCCAACCTGTGACAGTTTCATTGTCACAGGTCGGCCAGAACCGTGAGGCTGAGTGATTTTCACTCGCCTCATAGTTCTCATTTAACTTGCCTCCTCTATTTTCAATATAGCTAGAATGGGCTGGCGCACAATAGTCTTGTTATTGTTGCACATGTGCTGTATATGTTGATGGGATTTCTGCTGCATATTAAAGTGCATTTCCACTTTTGCAACCAAATTGGGATAACATCTACTTTTTTATATTCGTTACATGTTCCCTTTCACGTAGCATAACTTAAAAAAATTTTGCTTACGTATTTACTTTTTTTTCAATATTGTCAGTTTTCTCTGAACTGAATTCTCCTCGGAAATGCAAGGGGACTGGGGCGGTTACCTGACTGTGGTGTGCTGGCAGATGTCCTTATCAGTTGTAAAGTAGATGTGAACACTGTCTATCCTAACAAAGGGTTAAAGATCTGCAAGCATTGTATGTTAATGAAGGAAAACTCAGGGTGTGCAGCAGCAAGCAGCAGCTTTGTCACAAGTCAAATGTAATACTTCCATTAGCTCACATTTAAATTCTTCAACTTCTGGCCTTATTGTTACTGGTCACCGAGGCTTTCTCAATGGATGATAGAATAGCAGTAGGCAGAGCTTTGAAGTTCAACTATAACAAGGTAAAACTTAACTGTAGATGGACAGCCTTCTGGAAAATTAATTGCATGTGTCCTGTGATGTCTGCTTTCAGGCATGCCATTTACTGTGAACAGTTTGGAATGTAGTACCGTTTTACTCTATAGCAAACCTGTAGTTTGCCCCCATTAGGCAAAGTATCTGCTTCACTGCAGTGCAGACACCATAAGCTGGCTAAACTTACGTTTCCCATGCTCATCCACTACTCTGGGAAATACCCAGCACATCTGGATATGGAGGGAACACTGTATGTGACACCTCTCCTGCCTCCCCATAATGTAGCACTTATGTAGCCCCTATGCAAACAATTGGCATTCCCAAGCACAGTTACATGGGGATAGGCAGAAATTTGCTAAGCCGAAGGCAGGATTTTATCTTCAGGAAGTTGAAATTTGCACAGATGTATCTCTGATTTGAGCTGGTTGGAGATCTGGGCAGTGGATAAAACATGCCATAGAAAGCTAGAATGTTGACTGATTCACAACCGAAATTCTAACCATTGGCGGCTCCACCAAACTGCGCAAACTTCAATTGTAAAATTCAAGGAGACAGGTGGGAAATTGCTTGCCAAACAGTGACTGCATCCAATCAGCTGTCAGAATACAATAGCTGGCAATAGAGATTCCTCTATTCATGCTGGATGCGTGAATGGGGAATTCAAGCATTTTTCTCTTGTTCGGGCTGCATGTATGGCAAGCTTAAGTATAGTCACCATATGGTGCCTGATGTACAGCGAGCCTGTGCCCACAATCGCTTACTAGCTGCTGCATCTTTATTACCACTGAGGTTTAGTGGTTTGGCTGGAAGGAAAGTCGTAACCTTTTATGTCTCAGACTTTCATTGACTCTTAGTGTGACAACAGTGTGAAAACAAATTCACTGATGCTCTTGCCATTATATGGAAGTCAGCCAGTTCCCTGTCTGATAGCAGAAGTGGTAGACGGTTAGAAGAATGTGTGTTTTTGTTTTCTTGGGGGTTTTTTTTGTTTTTAGAAAAATCACACTTCTCTGTATTAAAGTGGACCTTTCACTACAAATCCCACCAGCATACAGCTCTGCATGCTGATATAAAATCATCTTGCATTCATTAGTTAAACCTTTTTTCTTTTACTTATAATTATTGTTTTGCCACTTCCTGGTCCATTAGTGATCTAATGTGCCCAAGTGTTGCATCATGAGATCTCAAGGAAAGGCATTTTCCTCCCCTCAGATGATGTACATGGTCACATGTCCTAGTCACATGTGCCAGAATTCTAGGAAATGAAGTAAGATGGATTAATCTTATTTAGAATTGCCAGAGGCAATCATTCCTCATCCTTCAAGGAAAAAATGCTGGGCATATGTGCAGGGCGCAGCCTCAATACAGTCAGGGAAACTGGGACATCTGGAAGAAAACACAAAGAGGGGTGCCTTTCCTGGGGCAGATAGGTTTATTTCAATAGTTGAAATAAACCTATCTGCCCCAGGAAAGGCACCCCTCTTTGTGTTTTCTTCCAGATGGATTAATCTGTCCTTAGTAAAAATGGGCACTGTGAGACGATTGGGGAGAAAAAGAAAAATAAGGTACGCAGAGAATAAAAAGTTGGAAATTTTATAGAAGTATCTGTTTGTAGATTGTCATTACTAAACATTACTGTGTTCTTGAATTGCCAGTAGTTACATTCTGATACTTTTAATTTGCAATATTTAATAGTATTGTTGCTGTTTTATTGAATGTAAGTTGATATGCTAAACAAAAAAAAACAATAAAAATATCTGGCTTGTAGCGAATTGATGAAAAGCTGTAATAACAAAATCCTTTAATTTCCTGTAGTTTTGGTTTTCTCTTCCCAGAAAACGATTTCTTCAGATCGTCCTTTGAAATGGAATTTTCTTTTATCACATTACTTATTACGCACAGGATAATTTTGAGATAGTTCTAAAGATGAAAGCCCACCAGAAGAATTTGTGGGTTAGTAGAGTGGCCTGTCGTTCTCAGCTGTACCCCCTCCCCCCACTCGCATACCCTGCATTCCTCCTGAACAAACCTCTGCTTGTTGCTATAGTGTCTAAGATCAACAGTCATTAGGTGTGTGTGTGTGTGACCGGTTCACTATCTGGAGTATTATCAAATTAAATTTTAGATCTCCGGAAAGCACTGTTTTTTTCAGAAGGTAACACTTCATGTGGCTTGCTAATGACCCTAGTTGGCTAAAGACTGCTGGACGTGTGTGTGTGTGTGTGCATACTGTATCTATATTAGTAAGGAGGACAGGGTCAACTGGTATTGGCAGCGGTAAAGAATACCAGGAACAGTCAAAACAAGATTGTCCTGCAAGGCTGCAAACACAGTTTTAGTGCAGGAGAGCACTTTACAGCAAGTTTATAGCATAAAACAAATGTTCTATACATCTGCTCATATAAGTCGATAACTGAACAGGGGTCTGTTCTTAACCTAACAAGGTGTTGTACATTTTTAGTATTCGGCCATCACTCAGCCTTTTCACCCAGCAGCAGGTTCCTACGCCAGACAGAGCGAGGGAGCACTGAACATCATTCAGCTCGCATCCCTCACATACACAATATTGCCAAAAGTATTGGGACACCCCTCCAAATCATTGGATTCAGGTGTTCCAATAACCTCCATGGCCACAGGTGTATAAAATCAAGCCACAGAAAAAGTCGATTTAACTCTTGGCGCTAATGATTACCATCACACAATCCTCCAGGAGTAGTCTTTCTTGTAAAATATCCACAGGTTTTGGAGAGGCTGCTCGTCAAAGGGACTCTGGGGTTCTCATTAGATACATAAAAGACAAAAGCAACAAAGCGTCACCTCCTTGTGTGAAATCTTCTTTTTTTATTTGAATAATAAAAACGGTTATAAATACTCAATTATAAAATCTCAATCACGCTTGTCAATAAGAGACCACAAGATCAGTGTATTAAGGAATGTTCTGCTCTGACTGGGTATAAAAAGCTGCCTCCAGTCACATCACCATACCATCGTGCCACTGGCTGCTTTTCGGCTGGATTTACGCGTTTCAGGGGCATACCCCCTTCCTCAGAATCACCTGATGATGATGTGACCGGAGGCAGCTTTTTATAAGCAGTCTGAGCTGAATATTCCTTAGACACTGATCTTGTGGTCTCTTATTGACAAGCGTGACTGAAATTTTATAATTGTGATAAACCGTTTTTATTATTCAAATTAAAAAAAGATTTCACACAAGGAGGTGACACTTTGTTGCTTTTTGTTTTCTTATGTATAAAATCAAGCACCTAGGCATGCAGAATGCTTCCACAAACATTTTGTGAAAGAATGGATCGCTCTCAGGGGCGCGGTGAATTCAAGCGTGGTACCGTGATAGGTTGCCAACTGTGCAATAAGTCCATCTGTGAAATTTCCTTGCTACTAAATATTTCACGGTCACCTTTTAGTGGTATTGTAACAAAATGGAAGCAACTGGGAACAACAGCAACTCAGTCACAAAGTGGTAGGCCACGTAAAATCACAGAGCGGTGTCAGCGCATGCTGAAGCACACAGAAGTCGCCAACTGTCTGCAGAGTCAATAGCTACAGACCTCCAAACTTTGTGTGGCCTTCAGATTGGCACAACAACAGTTCGTAGAGAGCTTCATGGAATGGGTTTCCATGGCCGAGCAGCTGCATCCAAGCCTTACATCACCAAGTGCAATGCAAAGCGTCGGATGCAGTGGTGTAAAGAACGCCGGCATTGTACCAATTGTAAAATTTGTTTGAGGGGGGATTATGGTGTGGGGTTGTTTTTCAGGGGTTGGGCTTGGCCCCTTAGTTCCAGTGAAGTGAACTCCTTAAGGCATCAGCATACCATGACATTTTGGACAATTTCATGCTCACAACTTTGTGGCAACAGTTTGGGTATGGCCCCTTCCTGTTCCAACATGACTGCGCACCAGTGCACAAAGCAAGGTCCATAAAGACTTGGATGAGTGAGTTTGGGGTGGAGGAACTTGACTGGCCTGCACAGAATCTTGACCTCAACCCAATAAAACACCTTTTGGGATGAAGTAGAGCGGAGACTGCGAGCCAGGCCATCTCATCCAACATCAGTACCTGACCTCCCAAATGCGCTTGTGGAAGAATGGTCAAACATTCCCATAGACACACTCCTAAACCTTCTGGACAACCTTCCCAGAATAGTTGAAGCTGTTATAGCTCCAAAGGGCGGGCCAACTCATGCTTTAGTGGTCAGAAAAGATGTCAGCTGAAGTGCCATAGAAGATGGCAGTACTGGCAACAAATAGAAAGATGCTGTAATTTGCTGGAGGAGGACAAACAAGTTTGCCAAATTTTGCAAGCAAACAAACTTTTTGATAAAATGTCAGTTTTTATTGAAAAAATAAGCACTTTAGATGCACTCAAAGCCAATCTTGTTGTTGTTATTACAATGAGAAGGATCTTCTTTAAAAAAAAATAAATAAATTTCAAGCTGGGGAAATATATATATATATATATTTTGTCTCATACATAGGCAGGTTTAATATAATGTCATATTTTAACCTGCATCTAAAGGCTCTTGAATGACAGTCTAAACAAGTGTCAAGTATAGCTACTATATGATGCAAAAGCCTTAATGCAGGTAGCCAAATATTAATTATTAAATTGAACCGACTTGAAAGGTTTTTACTTACTTACTTCCTGTATTTAGGTTTATCTGAGTCTGGTTTTCAAGCATGAGAGTCAACAGTGAGAGGTGTAATGATTGCTGTCAAGGTAATTGCCTGCATACCTATTACTGGGTATGGACAACATTATTAAACCTGAGCTGCAACCTGCTATTCTTTACAGCCAAGAAGGGTGCCATCTTTTTGGATTGCAGTTGCCATGGTGCTGCACATGTGGCCAACCAGTACACTGGCCATTTGAGGGTTTACAAATTTGGGTTTGGAGCTGAAATAAGCACAACGGCAACCTTGACAGTTGGCATGCCTTAAACGTAACTGTTTTGGGTTACATTCAATTGATGGGTAAAGTTCCTCTTTAATAGCCCATAGTTTGTAACATTATTTGAAAATGTGAAGCTTTGTTATTTGATATTGTTGTACATACTCAGATGCCAAGAGACCGCGTGCATTGTCAACAAAGTCTGTCAGCTGGCAATGCAACAACCGACAAACATCATATACATTTGACCTCTGACTCTCAAACTCAAGTTGGAAAGAACTAAATTAGAAGGCAAACAAATCTTTTTCTGCACGATTATGATAAAAACCAAGGCTAAGTATTCAGATCCTTGATTAAGCCCAATCGAGACGCTGGCCTAAAATGTGGAATATAACATGGGTGCAAAAAAATGAAAAAAGGGCCTCAGTCATGAAGGGGTTAAACACATTCAATAAAGGGCAAAACATCTGTTGACCAGTCTCGCAGCAAAACGAAAAATTGTATCATACTTGCCAGTAATTTTCCTGGTGCCTATCCATGGCAGCATACCTGTGATAGGCCCCGCCCCCTATACCACCTACAGGACCAGTTAGTCTATAAAAGAGAGTGACTTCCCCTTAGGCCTTCAAGTAACTAGCCTCGAGAGTACCAAGGGAGGGTATATGCTGCCATGGATAGGCACCAGGAAAGGAAAATTACTGCTAAGTATGATACAATTTTCCTGGTGCCTTCATGGCAGCATACCTGCAATAAAAAACAAGCTGGCACGGTGGGTACATTTGCTAATAGTTTATTAAACACCCGATAAGGAGACTTGGACCGCTCCCCTACCAAAGTCCACTGTAGTTAAGGCCCCTGGATCAATCCTATAGTGTTTTAGGAATATATGCTGTGAAGTCCAACTTGCCACCTTGCCGATTGTTTCGATTGGGACTCCAGCTTGCTCTGCCCACGAGGCCACCATAGCTCGAGTGGAATGAGCCCTCACCTGAGAAGGAGGTTGCCGAGCCACTGCCTCATGTGCTCTCTTAATCGTTTTAACAATCCAGGTAGACACGGTGCCGGACTTTGCCTGTCTTCCTTTTGAGCGTTCCTCCTGGGATTACAAACAAGTGCTCCGTTTTCCTGAATTATTTTGTCAATTCCAGGTAGGCCTAAGGGGAGTCACTCTCTCACTTTTATAGATTTTTACTGGTCCTAAAGGTGGAATAGGGGGTGGGGCCCATCACAGGTATGCTGCCATGAAGGCACCAGGAAAATACTTTTGTTCTCTGCTCATGTAGCACCATACAAGCAATGCAGAATCGGCTGCAATTTTCCATTAATTTTTTTTCCCCCCATTTTTGAAAAAGTAGTTGTTTTTTTTTTCTATTTTCTTAACATATGTTGCATGTGTGTGTGAATTGCAGGTATATGCGTCCTTTGTGCTGTTGACTGTTTTCTAACAATGTTATTTTTAATGGTGTAAAGTAGCTGATTAAAATGTAATCCCTGTCTGAATAGGCAGTTTTCATTTTCGGAACAATATTTGGAGATAATATAACCTGTAATATCTTGGTATGGGCACATAAAAGAAAAAGTCAGCCTGAAAGAACTTTTTTTCCCCCTTTCCTTTGAAACAACGTTATTGTAATCCATTAATCCGCTTTTAAATGAGAACCGTAAACATTAGCTTTTGAGTTAACTGTTGCCAGGTCATGCTGGAATGCTTTATGAAAAAAATGATTTCATGATAGCAGGATAATACTGCTGTTTGTTTTGTGTTCAAGTGAATGTTATCTTTCGCAATTCACCTTATGGTGTGTCGGTGCTTATTTGGCAACTGCTCCCTAATGGATCATGGATGTAATAGAAGTGTAGTTAAGTTTTTGCTGTCAATTTTGGGAAAACCCATTCATACAGCACCTATGAAAATATTATCTTACCTTTCTCATTGTTTCTTTGGGGCAGGCCTTCGGACAGACTACAAGCTTTTCTTAAAAAATTTAAAGTGAAAGTGGAGGGGGACCAAGTGGGTACAGGTTGTTTTCCTCATTAAGGGCTTGTTCACACCTAACCCAGTGCGTTACAGCACGGGGAGTTGTTGGAACGCATTGGATTGCATAATTAAGCCTCCCTGCATTCGGGGGCATGGTGGTGCCATTCAAGTCAATGGCACCGCAGCCACGCCTCCTGCTCGCAGTACCGTTGCACGCACCAGTAGCCCGTAGTCCAGTGCGATCGCAAAAAATGGTGCATGCACTATTGCCTTCATTTCCTAACCTGTGGAGACAACAGGAAGTTAAGAGGAAATCTGTCCAATTTGAGGTAAATCCCCTTTGGGACAGTTTTTGCAGGAACAATTGTCCGTATTAAAAACCATTTCCTTCTACTCCTGTGTGAACTCGGTTTTGGTTTCTCCTTCACTTTCTGTCCTGGTGATGGTAGTCACCAGAATGTATAGAAAGCGTATATTCAGACAGGAATTAAAACCTGATGGGGAATTAACCCCTCGCCACTCTATCCAAAACTAAAGAGTTTTGGTTTTATGATGCACCTTAAGTTGGCCTCGGGCATGCGATATTTACCCAAGCATTGATCGGACATTTTTGGACAGAAGGAAATGTGCTTGCTCGCCAGCAAGAGAAAATAGAAAAGTTGATTCAGTTACTGTTAAATAATGGTGGACGCGCAAGCAGAAAAAAAAGCTGTTTATTTACGGCAACCCGCCAATGAGAGCTTGCCACCCATCCGTTTTTTTACAAGGGGCGGAAGGCATGCAGTTAAATGATGCCTATTGATCCAAATATCTTCTTCCTTCCACTTGTATTCATCAGTGCTGGTGCCGGTCTCTGATCCACCGCAGAACCCTGTCTCTTCCTGTCCCACGGTGTATGTTGTGCACGCTCCTGGCTGCCGCATTCAGCTCCACTGTGTCTCTCTTTTCTTCTCCCCGCCGAAGATCTCTACTGCGTATGCGCCCACCCCATCTCGAGCAGCCGTGCAGTATGAAGCTTAAGATCTTCAGACGGGTGCGAGCAGCAGAGACACGGGTACGTTTTTTTTTTGGTCTTAACATGTTGATACTTTTTATTTTATTTTTAATGTTTTTGCATATACCTACTGCTTGCATACTCTGCAAATTTGAGTGTACTTGTTTATGAACCAGTGGAACCACCATCAGCTAAGCATGACCCTGTGTGGTTCTCGTGCCTCTTGGTGGGTAAAAATGAAGCAAACACCAGCCTAGAGCACCTTCACGGTTATCGTAAGTCACATTTTACAGATCTGACTCCAGTAATTTGAAGTGAATATGGGTTTCTGCACTCCATTATTGTTATCCACCATCGTTTGTGCTGCTTCTTGTGCAATAAGTGCTAAGCTAGTGCTTTATCCTCCAACGTTCGAGCTGGTATTTATTTGTCTTGACATTTAGTCATGTTTGTTTTCTATATGATGTGTACTGTATATGGTCATGAAGGAATTTAACATTTTAAATTAACATTGCAAGGGTCATCTAGCTGTGGCATTAATTCCAAATAATTGCTTGTGTCTGTAAGTTCCAACCCCCAAAGTACCAAAGGTTAAAGGCTGTCTACTGACCCTCAGGCCTCTAACATTTTCCCTGCACCCTGAACTATCAAGAAATGCCTTTTTGTCCAGTGTTTAAGATTCCATTTGTTCATATTTTTCTTGCAACAATACCCCCTGTTGTTCGAAACAAAGAGTTGAACTACACAGTACAGTAGTTTAATATGTTTAAAAAAAAGTTTCCTTTTGTTGTCTGTTACCTAGTAATACAGGCTTCTATTCTTTTTGGGTTCAAATATTGTTTTCCTTCCACACGGAACTATTATGTAGTTTTGCAGTGCTTTCAAGTTTCAGACTGTTAAAGGGCATCCATCCCTGGGGGATGGAGGGATGGTTGCTCATATAAATAAGACTTGCCTGCTTTACTTTAAAGGAGAACTATGGGAGTCAGGGCTTTTCCCCATAGCTCTCCTAAGGGTAACGGGAGGACACAAACTAGCATCCCTCTGTCACTCAAAGCTCAGTATACCGCGAGCTACAGCTCGCAATACACTAAGACGCCGCAGCCGGAACGGACCCCGACAATTATGTCTGCATCCACCCAGCTGCGTGAGTGACAGCTGGATCTGCCTATCTAGAGGCAGAGCCAGCTGTACCCGCCCCCTCCCCCGTCCGTTCCGCCAGTTAGCGCTGGAGGATCGGACAGGGGATGGGGGAATCCAGTCCCTCCCCTGTCACGGCTCTCTGCCGCCACAGGATCGAGAAGTGAGCGAGCGCCGGTATGTGTTCGCTCACTTCCTGATCTGAGCCGACCTGTGATAGTCTCATTGTCACAGGTCAGCTAGAGCTATGAGGCTGAGTGAAAAATCACACACCTCATAGTTCTCCAACAACTTAAAGTGGCCCTATTAATCATCATCTGTGGGTGTTACTTGGTGAGCATCATATAAGAGGACTCCCACTAGTAACACCCATTAGCAATATGTCACGCATTTACGTCACCCGTGTAGTCTGTGGAACAACCTTAGAGCATGAGCTCGATGGGGGTGTTAAATTCAGCAGTCAGTAATGGCAGGAAAAGGCTGTGTGACACTAAATTGTTTGAGCACTGGAACCCATACAGGGTAGAAGACTTTCTTAGAATTGCTGCATACATGCAAAAAGACAGATGTTTATAAAAAATAAGGAAATGCTCCATTCAAATAATGAACTCCATTCAAAAACTGTTTCCCTCATTAAATATATATATATAAAAAAAAAATGTGTTTTTAAAACCAATTAGTGAAAGTAACTGAATCTTTTAACATATCAGCCTCTTGTAACCTGCTGCACAGAAGAAGACTGGGATGAGGAAGGGACAATAATCTGAGCCAGTGAATTGGCTGACTTGGAACATAATGAGCAGAGTAATGATCTAATCAGGATTCTGCTGCTCTTTCATTGTCCAGTAAGCAGCTCCAAAAATTGGTGGGCCAGGGGTGTCCGCAGCATTTGCAGAGTGCCCGTATGTGCCTAGAAAATTAGATTGTGTTGGGCATTCAAGTATAGCTGTAGGCACTGTGGAACAATCCATGCTCACTTTTTCAAAAATCACAGGAGAAGCCCTGAATCCATTTAAACCTCCCTCTCAGCAGTGATTTGGCAGCCTGTAAAGGTGCCCATACACCTTACGATTATCGGACTAAACTTTTCGTCCGATGATCGAACCGTCGTACGATTTTCGTACGACGGCCCCATCCTGCCCCGATTATCGCAAGGTTCAATTAGCGGTAGTTAGAAAAAAACACCTGGACGACTTGCGGTAATTGACCGCAATTATTTTCGTATGCGCAGTGTTAATCGTACGACTTTTGACGGACGGAAACGCCACCAACCATGCGAACATCGTACGATCAACCAAAGTTTTCAAACATGCTTGACCGTCAAAAGTCGTACGATTGTACAGTACTATCGGTCGGGCACTCTATTCACACGTTACGATTGTCGTACGAAAAGTCGATCGCATACGATTATCGTACGATAATCGTAAGGTGTATGGGCACCTTTAGGCTTATCATGTTTAATGTAAATGCAGAGCAGGTGCTCGGGCAGAAGGGAGCAGGGTAAGCTGAGCTGTGGAGAGTACAGCTTGGAGGTCTTCATTGCTTCTGCTGTGAAGTTTGAGTATAAATTCCTGCAGTTTCAGTTTCTTCAAAGTTAATTCGGTAAATACTTGATTTGCCCATGGCATCACTTCGAACGAGCACATATAGGCGATCGGCGGGCTATGGACCCGCTGATCGCCTATATGTGAAACACCCGGTAACGGGTGTGTGCAACGGTCGGGTCTTTTCTGCCCGTGCGTGCCCGCTACGGGGCGCGCGTGAGCAGAAAAAAATTGCCGTCTGGAGACGGCAACCCGCCAATGCTGCAGTGCCGTCCGTCCGTTTTTTTACTACGGGCGGACGGCAAGAGGTTAAGGGTGGTATGCAACTTGTGCAGACACCCCCTGACCCAACAATGTTAGTGACTGCTGACTAGACAGTGGCCACCATCTAGTGTCTGTAGGCATGAAGTCTGTGGTTTTTCTTTTTTGGTGGATTTGTTGACATTCATTTTGACACATGTTTTTGGCCAGCCTAATACATTATCCCAAAATACCTGGCCAGCTTAGAGCTTCCCATATACCAATGGCTTTAGGCTCCTCAGTAATTTTAGCTGTGGCTAAGGAAACCTGATCTGTAGCACATTTGGTAGTTGAGCCATGGTCACTACAAATCTGAAATATATGGCCCTGTCAATTTTTGTGGCAGAAGTGGTGGCCGTATATGAACTGCATACTTATGCACATGTCCATTTGTAGCTTTCTTCTTGACTGCTTGGTGGTCGAGTGAATTACCTGCCTGGAAAATCAGCAACAACCAATACTGTATATGGGACAGTTATTGGTAGGGACAGTTTAAAATATTAATTGGCTTGTGTATTAGTACCTTTTAAGACTCCACATAATTATTTCAAAGAAGGTAATCCTTGAATTGTTCCTGCTTATCAAAAGATTATTGATTTGGAAATACAAATAACTTTCTCGGGATTTATCTTGAGCCACTTTCTAAAGTAAACATGAAGCTCTAATTTTAGTCTGTGCCTTCCAAGCTCCTATTTTTTTAGGTGGTCACGCTGGTCTAATTATTCCAAGCCTGTGGGCATCCCCCAGGTGGTAAATTACAAAGGCTGATATTATCTTTGTGCCTTAAAGGGTCTGCTTTCTAGAGATGTTATTTAAACAAAATGTCTTTTATAATGTTAATACTGATCAATTTAAACAGAATATTTTATTAAATACTTATTTTTTTTCTTTAACATTAAGCATTTATCAGAAAATGTGTGTGTAAAGCTTTACGGTGTAACCTAAATTACAGAAATTTCCATATGTCATTATGCTGTCATCAGGTTCCCACAACAGGGTGTCCTAATTACCTCAGGTCACTCACACCGACCACCTGTGGATTAGATGCTTGTTCTTATTGCTTTGTGCTCTAGTGTGTAGGGTCAGCAGTGGCATCACCTAGGGCGGTCATTAGCCCCACCTCTTCTCAAAGGAAACACAATCTGTAAACAGCTCGGAGCAGTGGACTTTGTTCAGTAAACCAAAACCCAGGAGCTGTTAATTGTAGAGAATTTCAATCGTTGTTTGACAAGAGGTTTCTTTTCTTTTTTTTTTTTAGATGTATTTATTTTTACAGGGTCATGTCTGCAGTTTGAACAAATTAGGCACTGCAGTTTGTTATTGATTTTATGTCAATATTAGCATGTTTTTGAACTTGCTTAGTAAGCTAGTTGCTTAAGAGCATGCACAATGCCTGAGTATTAGGGGGTGTTCTACTGCTGTTTTATGCAGTTACCATTTACTCAATCACTATCCTATTTAAGTTCCTATTTAATGTATAACCCCCCCGGCCCCT
>NW_017306650.1:935584-936560 GCF_000935625.1 Nanorana parkeri | reverse complement strand
CTTAATCTTGTAACAAAAAAAGACAGTGGACAAAACTGCAGTAATTTTTTTTTTGTGCAAGCTACAGGTGTTCCATTGGGCAAAAAAAAGTAAGTGAGATAAAATGTCCTTAATGGGAACAATAATGGGGGACAATAATAATAGTAAGGCTGAAGTTATAACCCTCCCCCCTTCTATCCAAAACTTAAAGTGATCCTATCAAAAAATAAAAAAAATTCCGTCCTCCTACCACACTACAAGACACAGCAGTGACGTAGAGGTCGGAGGAGGGAACCACCACGTCCTGGGTGAGACTGTCACCCAAAGCTCCCTAAAGGGTGGCTGACTGACTAAGTGTCTTGCAGAGACTTCAGGTAGGATACACAGCCTGTCAAAAAAGGGAACTGTATACTTATTCTATTTCATGGCCTTGGGTTAAGATTTTTTTTAATGTATTTTTGAGATTTGACATGGGTATTTTAAAAGGAAGCTGTGCCTTTTTTATTTGAGATTTAAATAACACCTAAGTTAGTAAGTCACAATGGTCTGTGAAATAACATGAACAAGTAGATCACTCCCTGTCCTTTTTGTATTGGACTAGTTTTACCTGTCTGTTAATAAAACTCATCAAGGGGATGGAGGACCAGAACTATGAGACAAGGCTACTAAATGTAAATAGGTTTACGTTGGAAGTAAAGAGATTAAGGGGGGCATGATTTTCATGTACAAAATGTTCAATAGTCATAGCAACAAACTCTTTAAGATTAATTCCGTAACAAAGACTAGAGGCCACCACCTAAAAAAGATTCAAACACAAGGGGCGAAGGGGGTTCTTCTCAGTTCGCCCGGTTAGGGTCTGGAACTCGCTGCCTCAAGCAGTAATTTCAGCAAATTAGTCTGGGATCATTACACACACACACACACACACACACACACACACACACACACACACACACACACACACACACACACACACACACACACATCTATACTCCCC
>NW_017306650.1:934361-935353 GCF_000935625.1 Nanorana parkeri | reverse complement strand
GCATTTGGAGTGTGATACACACACACACACACACACACACACACACACACACACACACACACACACACACACACACACACACACACACACACCTTTATTCAACCTCAAATACTATGTAACTATGTATGACTTGTGACTATAATACATTGCTACAGACTTTTTGTACACAAATTCTAATTATTTCCCTCCTGTTTAATTACAGCTCTTACCATGAAATCTCAGGGTCTCGCTGACAGGGTTTGCTGAGGCATGTATTCCCAGTACATCTGGAAAACTGCATCTTACATATACCTTCTCTAGGCTGTCCCTGCAGCATCACCGTCAGGGTTAATACGCAGATCTTATATCTGCTCCTTTTTGACTTTGAAAGGCATTGCTTGCTTGTTAATCATTGTGGCAACTTTCCAAGAATTTCCATTTTCTCTGATCATATCGCACAGAAAGTAAAGAAAGGAAATCCATGTTTGGATGTGATCAGCATGACCACTGCGATGACCAATATCTAGACCATTTTTTCTTGCAGAATTATTTTTTTTATTTTTTTTAAATATGTTCTGTCTGCTTTCGGTTTAATGGACATGCCGGTCTCCATAGAATATATTCTTAAGTTAAACCACATGCTGGCTCGGTGATTCTAAAGGTGCAATTACAAGGAAATGAGGGGTTGTCGTTTCTTGCGCAGGATGTGAGGCGCATAAACCTGTCAGTGCTGTAGTCCAGTGAACAGTGGTGGGGTAAAAAAAGGCAGTTACGTGTTATGACCCATTTGGCCATGCCTTTACCGGTTTTAACCCTTTCGCTGCCAAGGACGTATGGCATACGGACCTACAAAAGTGCTTCCAGCTGGCCAGGTCAGTATGCCATACGGACCTGGCATTTACAGTTCTACTATAAGCTTATAGTATAACTGTTCAGCAGACTGTCCCCTTTAAATTAATAGCTGTCATCAGCGGCTCAGAAGCCGCTGATGACCGCTATTATCAAAAATACCG
>NW_017306650.1:919687-934186 GCF_000935625.1 Nanorana parkeri | reverse complement strand
TCAAAAATGGCTTGGCCAGCTGTTTTGAAAAATGTTCCGGAGGGCTTGGCAGCGAAATTAAAGGTACACTATTGATTTCAGAATTAAACCTGAAGCATACATTTTTACTTCATTCATTTACTTATTCATATCCTAAGATTTTGTCATGTTGCTTCCGAAAAATAGGTAATGTATGAACTGATGTCAGATTTTTCTCCATCTATAAAGCTGGCTTTACACGGCTCAAATTTTAAGCTATGTGTGGCCCTGTCCACCCTGTTTGTTAAGACAATTTTTCAATTAACTTTGGTTGCATTTACCATTCAGCTGACCATTTTCTGCCCGGCTCCTTCAACTAATTGGCTGCAGTCACTGTTTGGGTATTCTGACAGCCAGAGGCCTGCTGTCAGAATACAATGCCTGTTGGGATATTCCCCCAGTTACGCCTTTGAGGGTTGATGTGTGTTGATGTTGATTCAGGTTTTCTTCTGGTTGTTGCTCTTGGTATATGCCTGCTGGCACATGTTGCATGCTCCTTGCTGCACCTCATATACAGAAAACCTAATGTATAAAAAATGTCACAAAAAAAACCTGCTTGGGTGGTTTAAAAGAGTACTATGGGGTAACCTTTTTATCCCATAGTTCTCTGCACTAACGATCTCCCGTGACCGAAGGCTCGGTATATATCAAGCTATTGCCTGCTATATACCATGAGTGCTGCAGCCAGTACGGATCCTGACAATGCTGTCGAGATCCACCCAGTTGGCTGGTTTGACAGCGGGCTGTGCCTATGTAGAGGCAAATCCAGCTGTGCCCGCCCCTCCCCGTTCGTTTCTCCAGTCCGTGCCCGGTGATTGAAGAGGGGAGGGGGGAATCCCTCCGGGGAACGGTGACTGATAGTCACCGCTCTCGTCCAGGGAGATGATCGGAACGTGAGCGTGCAACGGTATGTGTTCGCTCACTTCCTCCACAGTTGTAGTACAAGAAATCTTTATTTGTAAAGAGTTTTAAATAACTTACCTGTTTTGCAGATGGCCAACAATCACATTTAAACGTTTGGCTCAGAACTGTCCTTTTGGTATAGTTGGAGTCTGTCTGAACGTTTCAATTAATTATGTGTCAGGCACTTGTTGGGTAAAACACACTAGATCTTCTAAGGGCCCATGTAGATGGGCATGATCTTTCTGTGTTGGATGTACATTTGAAGGGTGTGTTGAACACATCTGCAGATTTCTATTTTCATCTATGGCATAGTGTTAAGGACCGCTATTTGTTTGGGAGTGTTTGGCTTGCTTTGCGCTTTCTGGGTGGCACCAGGTCTTCTTGAGATGTATCTGATGGCAAGCAAAGGAGGTAAAATGCAACAGGCTGAGTTTGACAACAGTGCTTGTCTACATGAACCCTCATTAGCATTCATTGAAATTATTAGCAGCACACTTCTCACAAAATAGAACATTTTGTTTCTTGTACAGATTCACTTCCACCCTAGAAATATTTGGGAAGACCCTAGAAACTCATAATGCAGGGAAACATGTTGTGTGCTGATGGTGTGCAACACACAATTGAAGTTTAAAAAAACCTGTAGAATTATAGTTCATGGAATTAATCCGGTAAGATTTGGGACATGGTGAAGAGCAGCAGGATTGTGGTTTGTACTTTATTATCTCCAAACCACTATCCCACACCTTCTATAGTAGTGTCTGCCTGGTGTCTCTCGCTTCCAAGTACTCTATATTTTATATCTTGCCTGTGCTCTTTTTATAGCCGTATTCTCACCAGAAATAGTTGAGTGGTGCTTGTTCAAACATGTGTTTCCCTGTCTTCCAGATTGTCGTGTGTGTTTCCCTGGCCTGGAATTTATGACCTGGAGTATTATAGTTGTTGATGGATCTCTTTATGAATGTGTTGACACCTTCACAGCCAGTGTTATCTTGGGGAAGCTGTCATACAGCTCACTGAATATGTAATATATTAACTAGGGTTGTCGCTAGCATTTGCTGGTTATAGTGTTAGTCATTTGTGTTCTTCCAAACTAAATACAACAATGTTTAAAATTATTTTACAGGTAGATACAGTACATACAATACAGTACTTAAGCTCTGCAGTTATTTGACAAGGTGTAGGGCCAAGTGCAAGAAATGATAGGACTCTGTCAACCTGTGCTTTCCCTTTTAGGACAAATCAACTTTTTCCCTATAAAACAGGGCTGGAAGATCCAAGAAGTTAGGTAGTCCATGATCCTTAAAAACTACAGCTGGCCTTTAACATTTGAGTTTCTCTGTAGTTGTTAATGGAGCTGTATCCTAAATTCCACAAGGAGAACTATGAGGTGAGTGATTTTCACTCATCCTCATAGTTCGAGCCGACGTCTGACAATGAAACTGTCACATGTCGGCTCAATAGATCGGGAAGTGAGCGAACACATACCGTCGCTCGCTTACTTCTCAATCCTGTCCCTGCAGAGAGCCGTGACTGTCACTCACGGCTCCCTGACTGGAGGAACGGACGAGGAGGGGCGGGGACAGCTGGCTCTACCTCTTGATAGGCAGAGCCAGCTGTCAATCACGCAGCTGGGTGGATCTCAACAGTAAGGTCGGGATCCGTCCCGGCTGCAGGGGTCTCAGTATACAGCTACAGCTCGCGGTATACTGAGCTTTGGGTCACGGGATGATGCTAGTTTATGTCCTCCCATGACCCTGAGGAGAATTATGGGGAAAAAACACTGACCCCATAGTTCTCTAAGTTGTTCATGCATTAAAGGCATACATTTGTGTGACCATGCTGCAAATAAGTGCAATTGCTGTAAAAATATTTTGTGTGCACTGAGATCTGCCGATTTCTGGAATATGCAAATTATTTCCTCTTACAAACCCATCAGTTAGATGATGGTGCTTGCTTCTCACAATGCATCCCCAGTAGAGGTAAAGAGAGGGTTGTTTATACTATTACTTTGCCAGGATCTCTGTCTTCTGCTTTGGTTCTGCAGATCATATGCTATGTATGCACATTTCTCATTTAGGAAGGGATGCAGTAAAAGCCTTGATTTTTGTTTTTGTTTGATAAGCTGAGGAGGATATACTGTAAGTCAGATAGGAATGATGAATTAATGTATTTGTATTTGTATTTTAGTAAATGTTAGAGCCATGTGTACCCCAGAAATCCATTTTCGCACATAAAGGGTTGTTGATCATCTAATTCTGAAGTTGGACTTAAGGAACAGTAATACTTAAAAGCTCTGCAGGTCCATGGTTATGAATCCACCTTTAATTTCATCCAACCCCTCTACTTCAGTCTTCTGTAAGCAGGATTCAAGAGCGATGTATACATGGCTCAAAACTGATGAATGGATTTTCTAATTTTAAAGTGTTTCCTGGATTCATTAGGCAGTTTATTGTGACAAAGTAATCAGTTAAAAAAAAAAAAAATTTCTCTTATAATACCCAAATAGAAGCAACAGAGCACTAGTACACACGTGACTGCCATTGAGCTAGGCAGAGTGGAGTCTATCAAGAATTTGACATTACAGGATGCAAATCCTGCTATCCTTTTTCTCATTGCTCAATTCCAAAAGTAAAGTGCCACAGGAAGCTCCGAATTTTGCACCTCCAAGAGGTTTTTGCCATAATGTGCAAGTATGCACGGCATATTTGCAAGAAATGGCGTACTTACCCAGCAAAGTGATCCCTGCACTGCCCATCCCCTCCTTGGCCATCATCTTCACCTGGTCTTCTTGTATCTTCAGAGTCTTTGGACATCTTGAATTGTCATGCTGGGATGACATAACTCCTGCACATCTCATTATATACTCAGGAGAAAAAAACAAAACCCTGACAGGAAGGAAGAAGTGTTTGACATGGAGTCTCTTCTCTCATTCTCTGAAAAGCCTACCTGTCAATGTTTTTTTCAAAGCAGAGTTTACATCTTATATACTGTAATGTTGTCCTCAGGCCCAGGGTCTTGGGAACAGGAAGAGCTGCATGAAGATGGCTTGTGCCTTCACCAATGTTGCAGCTGCCTCATTGCCACATAGCGCTGTGCAATGGATTAAATGGTGAACCTGAGCAAAAGAGCCGTTCCAGAGGACATACTTGTAACTGCTATATCATGCATGACTATTTTGGTTGTCCGAGTCTAGGTCCACTTTAAGATTGCAGAAATGTTTGCTTAGACGTGATAGCAGTTTAGGGAATTATTTTACATGCTGTTTGGAATTGCCTTTAAAACAATGTAAGAGTAAACTCACTGTAATTAGGGTGTATATTTTCCTGTTGTGTTCCTTTTTCCCTATCTGCAGCAGAGATGATCCGAGCAATGGGGAATAGACTGTTTAACAATGAGCACAAGGTTTAGTTTCTCCTGTGAATTTAGTGATTTTGTTTCTTTTCTACACACTATCTGATTTAAAGCACACAGATAATATAGCCTTGATCTATTCTGGAAAGACCCGCTTCTAATTGTGTAGATTTAGGGCCATTCAGTTCACCAAAAGACAGGCTTTTAGAAGTTTTTGTTTACTTCTTCTTTGGATTGCAGGTCGAAAGGTAAATTGCTTATAAACCCAGTGAATAGAGACTGGCACTAAAAGGCTATTGTTTTGTCCACCGATGGCTGACTACATGGTAATTGTTGGTAAATCATTGTGCAAAACAGATATCTAGTAGTGGAGATGTGAAACTCGAAGCAAGAGCGTTAATGCTAATCTGGACTTGATCAATTATATTTGCTTACATTGGTACATTTTGAATGTTGTCTAATCAATACAACTATATTGTCCTATTGCATGAACATTCTTATGTAGGAAGATGGTTTAATGAAATATGGGCATAAAAGTATTTTTTTTTCTCGTTTTATCTAATACAGTTTAAACGCATTTGAATAAAAGTCCTCAAATGTGAAGTGTTTTTAGGGTTTTTGAGGGGCAGGAATGCAGTGGGATGAGTACTGGGGTAGTATCTATACCTGTAGTAAAATACTCCTGATGACCAACAGGATGAAGTCGAAATGTTGATGGCCTCCCCAATTACCTGATCTAAACATGTTTGATGCTTCTTCTCCCAAGAAAGCAGCACTGTGAGAAGTTTTCAAACACCAGTCCTGACTAAGTGGCCCAGTCGCCATGAAGCATGTTGAAGGTGCCCACAGAGAAAAGGAAAATCATTAGGGCTGGTAATGATTAAAATTTTTGTGTTCTATTAATCGAAATTTTTTTTTAATCGATTAATTTCGATTAATTATAATGCACATACAGATCCAACTACATTGCCTATACCTAAAGCACAGCAATGAAGTAATAAAATTAACTAGTATCACACTAATCCAGCACGTTATTAATCTCACGTGGGGCAACTCAGAATAATAATGTGCTGGATTTGTGTGATCCTAGTTCATTGTATGATTTCATTGCTGTGCTGTATGTGTATAGGCCAATCCTTGGCTGGCGCTCGTGCAGAGAGTTTAAAAAAAAAAAAATTAATCGATCAAAAAAATTTTAATCGATCAAAAAGATTAACGATTAATCGAGAAATTAATCGTTAATTTGCACAGCCCTAAAAATCATTTTTCATGATCCAAGCTGTATCATTCACCAGAACCGCATTCTCTAGTTTACCCCAAGAGGGTCCACAGGCCGCCTTCTGCCTAGAGAGCAATTTATCTAAGGTCTGCATGGAGACAAATCTCCACAGTCACTTTGGACGGTTGCTAAACATTCATTTGATTCAAAGTAACTGACCAGATGCGAGTTACAGAGTCATGTTTTGACCTTATAACAACCCAATTGATCCTTGTAACCACAGTAAATACTACACTATTTTCTTGTTTTCTCTCCACCTTTCCCATTTTTTTTCTTCTCTGTCAAGTATCTTTTGAGCCTTTATTGGGAAGTTGCGGGCCCATTTACATCTTTGCAGTGCATTTAATGAACATTGTTACCTGTCATTTGTATGGACTTTCTAACGTCCCCAAAAAATTGCATGCACTGTTTTTAGCAAAAACACACCACAAGTAGTTCTATACCATCTCCATTCTTCAAATAGCTTATGGATCTTCCTCATAAAGTGTGAAGCAGTAATATTCCACTGTGCTCCATTAGGACTGATAAGTCACTAAGGATCACTGCCAGGATCCACCATTAGAGTTCCTGTGACTGTCTCCAAAGTGGCGGAATGCGCAGTTTACAACTTCCTTTCCTTTTTTCATGGTAAAAGGGAGCAGCAGTGCCCATCACAGAGATTTCAGTATGATGAAAAACCTCTAAGTATGAGTGCTTCCAACAATTGGATATGTTTATTTTGTTTCCCTAGAAAAGCTTTATTCAGCCTGTATAAATTGGACTGCAAGTGATGCTTAGATTGGTAGCTTGCAGGAATCCTCCACCCATGGACATGAAGGCAGTGCTGGGAGCAACGTGCAAATTACCGTAGTCCACATCAAGCAATTTTCAAAATAATAAGACCACTGCAGCCATTTTTTGTTTTGAAACTGGTCAACATCTTTTGGGCCCTGATTGGTCGCCTTCTTTCCTGTTTGGAAAAGTCCTTATGATATTACACTAGTATGGGATCGGTGAGATACAGGTGAATTTGCAAGCCTTGACTTGTGTCCAGAATTGTTTTTAGTGACTGTTTTAGGGTTTGTTCCATGTTGATGTCTCATTACTTAGTTGAGGTGTTTTAGCATTTCAGTAGTTTAAACGTGGCCTGAAGGGATAGATTTAATTTTGACCCATACTGTACGCGGTATTGTTTTTGAGGAAAAATTAAATAAAATTCTACGTTGTGTTAATTTATTCCCGAGATTAAAATGCATGAGCGAGCACATCTAGGTTGGATGGGATTGGAATCTGCCGGCTAATAAGTACAAAAGATGGAGGAATGCGCCATACCGCATTTTGAAATGGAATGATGAAAAGCTGCATTGTGGTGGTCCCCTTCATAGTGGGGGAGGGAGTTAATCTATGAATTTCAATGTCCTACTGATGCCGGAGCAGCAATTAAAAGGATGATATCAAGTGACTAATCTGTTAGTTTAGTCAAATATTTGCTGCTTTTACTTTTTAATTAAAGGGAATAAAAGGACAGGGTAAATGTTCCGTTTTATTGTCCGTGTCTGGGATGTGGGCTGTTTGAGCTATCATGTCCGCTCTCTGGATTTAACCCTTTAGTACACTAGAACTTTTTTTTTTTCCAGCATATCTCTAAATGTGTATGATAAAAAGTTTGTACTTTCCGAGTAGTTTCTAGAACTAGGTAAAAACTAATTTTGTCTTTCTACAGATTGGATTTAGTTTCTTAGTTTAATATTCAGATTGGGGGGGAAAAAAAATACTGTTCATCTAGCCACAGGGTTGCATTTTATGATCATGTCTTAGAAATTCTATCATTTTTCCAGATCTTTTTACCTGTTTTACAGCTTAGAATAATTTAAAGAATGCTTCATCAGAAATTCAAAACATACAAACACCCTTTGAGGGAGATAATAAACTCTGTGTGAAAATATAGAATGTTTTGGTATCTGTAAAGCCAGATGCAGGCCTGTCAAACATGTTTACTGAGGTCAAGTCTTCTAATGTTTTGTCTCTAAACTGTACTGCTTCCTGTGCTGCTTATTACTTGAGCGTGTGATGTCATTGCAACCCAGAGCGATGTGGGTTTGTAAGCGGATACCAGTAGCTCAGACTTTTTCTTTTCTTATTTCCATGAAATGATTGCTGAGCAGAACCGTGTATCAGGTGAAAGACCTCAAGCTAGAAGTGTTGGTTGTTTTACATTTGTACAGAATATCGCTTTTTGAATTCTTGCTTGTCAGGCAACTTGATGGAACAGAGAAGAACAATAATTTTTCTTTAGCACGGTATGAACAGGTCTGCCAGGTTTCATCAAACATAAAGAGCAACTCGTTTGCTGAAAGTAGAATGAGTAGTGGGGTCCCTGTTTTCAGTATCTCACTCTTTCCAAGTTTGGCTTAATACTGCTATGTCTGAAGCCGGACTGCTTACAAATGTATAAATTAACCCTTTCCAAGGATAAGAGACACTGCATTCCTTTCCAGTGTTCTGCTAGGAAAGGTGAGAGAGAGCTGATCCAAAAAAATGAAAAAATCCAAAATGTTTAATTTGCAGGGTCCTATGGAGCCACCCTTGTGTGTGCTAGTAAGCTGTGTGTCTTCACAAACACATAGGCACAGCAAGGTAAGTCACTCTTCTCCACCTGCTCCTCCCGCCTTCCTTTTCCAAGCTAGTAGATGGACCGCTGCTGAAATCTGCACTGTCCTTTTAAGAGTTTGTACATAACAGGAAGTTCAGGGAAGCTGAGCTGACAGTTGCAGCTGTTCAGAAACATAAGTAAGTTTTTGGGCAAACATATAAAGAAATACTTTGCAGGTCACTGTTTATTTGTTTGATCTGGATTCATTATTGAAAGAAGGATTGAGAGTTCAATATTACTTTTAAAGCAGTTTTACTTACTTGATCCCTGCTTCTGGTGGTTGGGGGTCTGCTGACGTCATCACATCTAATGCAGGCTCCATAGCCCTGCATTAGACATGAGGACAAGAAGACATTCCACATCCAGAGGGGAGGGGTGAGAGGTGAGCGCTGGGGAAGCGGGGATCAGGTAATTAAAACTGCTTTAAAGTATCCCTCTGGACAAAAATTAACAGTTCACCTTCTCATTTTGGGAAGGGGAGGTATCCCCACTGCAAGGGTAGTTTTGTTTTTTGTTTTTGTTTTTTTGCATTTGGAACAGTGTTAATTTTGATGGCAAGTTTTTATTTAGTTTTAGCCTCAGTCTTTTGACTAAAATAGCATTTTAGTTTTAGTCGTATTTTAATCATCTAAATAGTTTCAGTCTAGTTCTGTTAATCCGCAGTAGATTTAGTCGACTAAAATCTAATGGGTTTATTTATTTGGAAGTGGGAATGGGGAAGTAAATAGATGTGAGGGAGGGAACAAGTCTGAGAGGGCTGTTTCACAGTGCTAACTTGCTAGGGAGCTGGGAGGAAAAACACTCGCATTACACTAGCGGACAAATCCGATGGATCAGTAACTGGTGGAGTATTCTCTACAGTTTGCAGGGCGTTGATGCAGGCGGCAAGGAGACCAATGGAGCCTCCATCTCAGCCAACCCAGCTGCCAATGAAGTCAGGGGACTGAGGCTTTGGCGGAGCTCCAAGGGAACTGTAAGTTCAAATAAGTAAATGTAATAGTCCCTCCCATTTTTGTCACGTTTTCAGTTGTCCACAAAAATTGCAACACATTTTCATCAGTTTTAGTCCTATTAACTTAATTTTTATTTATTTTTTTGTCACTGAAAACATGCAGTTGATGAAGATTATGACAGATTATTTGTCAACGAAATGAACCCTAATCTGGGATAATTTTAGGGCTTTCTTACATTACAGGACATGTGATTAATGTGTGTTACAATGTGTTAGAGTGGTTTTCTCAAATTGGACTCTAAGCCCTCATTCACACTCCAATCGGCCCGCACGTACAGCTCCGTGCTGCGTGTAGGGCCGTACCGAGCAGCTCCCGGGAAGGACAGGTGCTGCGTGTGATTTAGTACGCAGCCCCCGTCCTTCTCTGCGGGACTACACAGCCGTAACGCCCCCCTACGTTCATCTCAATTGCAGGTCCGTAGGGCCGCGTGTTTCCTGGCCTGTTAGCGTACGAGTACACCTACCCACACGGACGTGCAGGACTGGTGAGCGTAGGGGAGCGTACGGGAGCGTACAGCGGCGTAGTCCCATAGAGAAGGACGGGGGCTGCGTACTAATCACACGCAGCACCTGTCCTTCCCGGGAGCTGTTTGGTACGGCCCTGCATGCAGCACGGCGCTGGCCGATTCCAGTGTGAGTGAGGGCTAAAAGTGGAAATACACTTTAAGCCGCTTATATCCTGGGTTCTGCTGATTTTGTTTTGTCATTGATTTTGAGTTGCCATATCAATGATCTGGTTTCTTGTGATCTTTATGTATATATATATTTTTTCCCATAATGGATGTAGAACGATGTGGGAGAAATGGTGTAACCTTAGGTCAGTGTACTTGAAAAACAGACCCTGTTTTCTAGGGAATAGTGTGAGTCAAGCTTCGTATAGCTGCCTTGGAAATGTTTCTTCACTCTCAAAAGCCAAAACCAATCCAAGAAAAAACTCCAGTTTCTGCAGTGGCTTCTATAATTTATGGCTTTCCTGTTTCCTGGATCGGTGACCTGGCCAGCTGCTTTCCAAGTTCTTGTTAATAGGCTGATGGAATCATTTTATATGTGAGAGCAGTCCAACTTCCAGTGTTGTCACTCTTCCTATGCAGGCAGCTGTTCTTGCGTTTTTGTTATTTTTATTAGGCATCATGTTCACTTAAAATAGAAGTGAAGACAAACCTTTTTTTTGGCTTTACTTCTCTTTTTGGTCACTATATTACATTTACTAATATAGTCCTTTGGCCCAAAGTCAGCCTATAGCAAGCAAATACACGCTTATCAGCTGACAGCTACAGCCAGGAAGGATACCTACTATATTGTCGGGACCCACCCAGGTTCCTGATTGACAGCTGGCCCGCCCCCTCCCCTGTCTGTTCCTCCAATGAGCGCTGGAGGGGGGAGTCCCTGTGGGGAGTGATGACTGACAGTCACAGCTCTCCGCAGGGAGAAGATTGTGAGCTGTGTGATCAGCTGGTACATGATCGCTCAGCTCTCAGTATATAGAGCTGGCATGTGACAGCTGCAGTGTCCCATGCCACCTCTTAGCAGCGGGAAGAGTTTGTTTTGTTTTCTCAGTGCTTCTCCTTTGTCTGTTTGGAAGGTGCTTTTCAAATGACTTTTTGAGGGGGTCACAGAAGGTTGTTTGTAAATAGTTAAGTCAAATTTTAATTGGAGACCATTTGCACTTCATTTTGGGTAAGTTGTACTCATGAGGCGTTATTCCAGGGCAGCCAGCTACTAAGTACTATATGTAGAGAATATAGTTCACACTGCAATGATTTTCATTTTATCATAATAATGGAATAAATAGCACTGAATGCTAAAACATGCTATTGTGGTTTCTAAAATCATTTTTACAAAATCTGAATTTTCAGCTTTTATTAAAGTAGTATTAAATGCTCAAAAGTATGTTTTTTTAATAATGAATACAGATCAAATATACATTGGAGAAAAAATAAAAAAAGATTTTGCAGGCAGACACTTAGTCATCATGTTTCCAAACAGTTGGGTTTAACTTTTTTTTCAGCTTTGCTTCCCTGAACTTCTTGTCCAGTACAATATTAAAAGGGACGGAGCAGTCTCCAGCAACCATCCCTCTGCTAGCTTAGAAAAGGAAGGAGGAGAGTGTCTTGTCTTGCCATAACTGTGTGTTTGTGGAGACGCACCCAGCATACTAGCACACACAAGGGTGGCTCCATAGGGCCCTGCAAGGGAAAGGAGCCACCCTAAAATAGGATATCGGGACCAGCTGATTCTGCAGCAAACAAAATTTTTCAACGTCAAAAAGCAGTATCCATTGCTAATGATTAATGATTTAATCAGCATTCAAAAATAGCTTAACAGTTTAAAGTAATAGCTGGTGATCCTCACATGAAGGTCCTCGTTCAACCACTTCCTGTTACTGCATGACAACTCTCTCCCTGTCTCCCAGTTGTGCTCTTGTATTGTTAAGCTGTCGCATGTGCTTTTTATGGAGGACTAGTTTCCACTGATATATATATATATATGTCAATTATTAAGCGGAGTAAATGACATTCAGTTCTGCTTTTACTTTTTTTTTTTTTGTGGAAGGGAGGGAGGTTTTTCAATATGAACGTGGTCACATTGTCTCTGATACCTCCTGTCTTGAGGATCATGCTGAAGATTAATGACTTGTTTTCCAAGTCTAAACTAGCCCGAGATGTAGTTGTATTTACATAAAAGCAGCAGTAATAGCATTAATCTTTCTGTCCAAGTAACATTGTTGCAAAGCATCTTCACAGGCCCTCTCTCCAGGCACCTTTGTATGATCGGGCTGACCTGGTGGCATGTCAGAGGCCTGCACACACATGAAGATGTTTTTTCTATCTTTGGAGCAGTTGGCATGGTTTTATTTCTATTTTCTCTGTAAATGTTGTTCCATGTTTTTGGTCATCTTGATCATTCTTGGACCATGTTGAATGATTTTTGCACCACTTGGTTGTCATTCCAATAGTGGCACTGGAGATAGGTGCTCTTTTGCGCCCCTTGTCACAGAAGTAAAAGTGGGCATATTAGTGAGCTAGCTATACAATTACATGCTTAATAACCTGTTTTACAGAATCCAAAAAACATACGAGTTAAACAGACCTGCAGCATGCTCTACATTTCTGACTACACCTGTAGTATGGCAGCAGTCTTTGATCATCTTTTATAGCTGTGGTTCTCAACCTGTGTAACCTTAGGACCCACACTCGTTCTTGGTCATTAAGTTGCGACCCAAGTTGCACCCCTCTGGAAAGCACCCCATTGCAGTACCACATGTTCTGGTGCAGGCAAATGGCAATGCACCTCCTGCACCAAAACCTGCGGTAGGTGCGATTGCATTGTACAGTGCATTCATTGCATGGGACTGTGCAATTAACACAGTGTGCTAGTGTGAATGGGCTCTCAAAAACACTGACACTGACATTCTCACATACACACTCCCAAAAAAAGTTTGGCTTTTTTTTTCTTTTAAAGATCCACCCAGTCTCCCTACCTTTTCGAGAACATAAGTGGATCTTCAGCCTGGGGTCCAGTGCGGGCTGCTGTGCTGTGATGGAGCACAATCCATATGTGCATTGCTTGCACAGCTTCCTTTGCGTGCCCTGTAGAGGTGTCGGGAGCCAGAATGTAACATCACTCCGGTCCAGGCACCTCTACAGGGCACTTGAGGGAGCTGTAAACAATGCATGTATGGATGCAGCTCCCTCACAGCCCACCCCACCTCAAGCTGACACTTGGCCTTGGGCAACATATGTTGAATGGCTGTTCAGCACAAGAACTGACAGTACTGTTCTAGGGGGAGACTGAGGAGCCTCTCGACTACAGCAGTAGAAGGCACGTGATGACCCACTTAACACTGGGCTGCGGCCTACCAGTTGAGAACCATGGTTCTATAGCATGCTCACTGTTTTTTAACCTTCTACTGTACTTTTTCCAGTCTCTGATCATTTTTTGTAGCATTACATGCACCAAACATGATGTACATCCCTTTAGTGGTATCAGGGTCTGCACTTGAGGCCCCCTATATCAAGTAAGTGGACCACCACTGATCTGTGACCTGCTTTATTAATAGAAAGCCAAATAAGTTGACCTTGACTGGCTAATAGCCTGCCTAATAGCAAGCAAGCCTAGTATAAATTTACATTTTATCCACAAACCCATATTTGCTTTTCCCTACTCCTGAAATTGTGTCAGTGTCAATAAATATAATGAATTACCAGGGAGAAAATAAATGGGTCATCATGAGAACTCACACGTAGAACCAGCAATTGCACCTAGGTTTTGGGCATTTGGTAACTTGCTTACAAATGCATATGCCCAAAACATATCCGATCTACATGCTGCTTGATAATGGCACTGTACATGGAAACATTCTTCTGCTGCTGGTTAATGGTTTGCCTATGAGACTCAGTTGAACTATGTCTGCTTCTTTCAGTTCATCAAGTGAGACCTTCCTGTTTAGTCCAATATCCAGAATTGACATATTAACCAATAGGCTGGTAAAGATCTGGCCACCTAGTGTTTACATATTGATAATTATATAGGGAAACTGGAAAAGCAATGCATCTGAGAGAATGTTCTAATGGAAGCAGATTGTTTGACTTCTGGGCTGCTTACTAGCTCTAGGGCTTAACTTCACATACTCTGAAGCAGAATATATTCAGCTTCATTCAATGCCTTAAATGTGGTATGTAGCAGAGTAGTCTGCTTCCATCTGTGGCTCCCCACATAAGTACATTGTTACAAATTGTCTTTTAATCTTTCAAAGTGAAATGTCACAAGCTTGAGCAAGTCAGACAAAGTATACAAACGCAGATATTATAATTTATGGTTCTCTTTGCTCTTAACTGATAAAGGTTTTATTAGTCCTTGTTTTATGCACATTAAAATCCTCCTTAGTTCATTCTTAACACATGTGGGTATTTAGCCTGCCAATGTGTTTGTCATCCTTGGCAGCCAGTCTATCCAGGTCAGGGACCTCCATTGCAGCTACATCACTACTCTGGGTAGGCATTCCCAGCCTGTTTGCTACAGTGATGTTGAAGCAGCACACTGAGAAGACCATCCATTCTTCTCCTGAGCCTGATTGGCTCCTAGAATTGGCTCTTCGTTTTCCAGTAGTTGTATTGAGACTGTTTCCTGTTTACTTTTTTGCTTTTAAAGCTACATTTAATATGTTTTGATTATGGATAAATAGCTATAATAATTGGTATGTTTTCATATCTACCTGATGTTCAGCTTTTATTAGAACATGTATGTTTTACTGTCTCTAGTAGCTGATCCTGATTTTTTTTTTTTTTTTTTTTTTTTTTTTTT